>NC_134018.1:38765834-38838334 GCF_040712315.1 Castanea sativa
TCAGGTAGTACATACAGCAGAATCAAACAAACGCAAGGACAACAAAAATGGTGTGAAGGCCAAAAAGAAACAAATTCAGAAGGAGTGGAGCATGTAGAAAGGGCCAGGGCACCACCTACTTGTACTCAGCCAATACATGGAAGGTGGGCCACAGGTCAAGGCTTTTAAAGGGTGTGGTTTGGTGGTGGGGAGAAAAATGGGTCTATTTTGGAGTTCTTACTCAAGCTTCTTTGGGAGAGATGTCTTGTTGGAAAGACATCTCACCCAAAAAAAAAAAAGTATAGGCTGGGACCACTTGATGCATGCCATAGAGATAAGTAATGAGGAGGCTTAATCCTTATCCGGATGAGTAAAGTGAAAATGGAGAGAGGTAAGAAACAAGACAAGCAATTTTTTCTGGAAATAGAGAATGGTGCAACCAACACACTCTGAGTAGAGATAGTAGCTGGGCAGCCGGCAAGCCAGTGGGCAGTCTAGAAAGGACACCCATAAAGAGCCAAAAGTAGTTTAGGGGTAAAAATGATAAATCCCGTAATGGAAGATGGTATAAAAAGGGGTAGTTGTGAATAGTGAAAGGGGGAGGAACAAAAGGAAGGAGAGGTAGAAAGAAAGAAAAGAAAGAATAGAGAAAAAGAAATAACGCACAGAAAAACCAGAAGGATACAAATGATAAGAATAGAGGCATGCATCAATAGACTACATTTTCCTCTCCCTCTTGATAGACCCACTCTCTGAGGGATTGAGAATCAAAACTTAAACCATTTAGTTTCTTTTTCTAAAGTGCGTAACTTCTATGACAAAAGCCTTCCTTGAGGTTACTCACATTGGAGATTGGCTCTATTCTTGGCTCGCTTCCGCTAAAAAGCTAAGTCTACTTTTCTAGCAAACAAGTTTTCTTTTTGCTATTTATGCTTATTGGGTGATTAGTTTACTGTTCATTTATTAAGTTGTTTGTTGTAGCATTATTTCCATTTGTTGTATTATTCTATCGTAACTTTATTAGCTACCTTCCTTCTCGGTGTTAGTCTCATTCATTCTGTTTAGTATTTTAGTTATTCTGCCGTACTGTATTCCTGTTATAACATCTGTAACAATTGTTCTTGTCGTGGCCATGACATACGCCCAGCCTGCGAAGCTTCTGCCAGAACACATCTATATTGGGATGGCTCAACTTGTGCACAAACTGGCCTAAAGTGTAGCCTAATTTAGGCCAATCCCAAATCTCTTACCTCAGATCTACATGCCGCAATGCAACAGGAGGGATCGAGGCCTAACAATACAAAAAGGCCCACCACAAATATTAAATATTTTTAACACACACACGGGAATTATTTAATAATTAGTTAGATGTGTCAGTTGAGTTATAAAAATATTAGTGTGTGTAGTGGGGGAGTCAAAAAACTTTAAAAGTGGGCCAAGCTAAATATATAATAAATTCAAATAATAACATGCACACACACACACACACACGTGCACACACACACACACACACACACACACACACACACATATATATATATATATATATATATATATATATATATATATATATATCGATTTTGCTACATATAGGGGTATGTGGTAGCAAAAAAGACAGGGATAAACTCTGAGTTCCACCTAGTGAGTTTTGAACACGTCCCTCTTTTGGCTGCCACATACCCTTATATTCAACAATTGCTTATATATGGAATGCTTGTAATTTTAATGTAATGTATGACATTTTCTTACATAAACAAAAATATTTACATCAAATAGGTCTTTACATCTTTGTTAAAAAAAGAAGAAGAAGCAAGTCTTGACATGTTAAAAATACATAAATTCAATTTAATAAAAATAAATTACGTATAGTATAAATTAAATACACTTTAACTTAATGAGCTATATATGACATAAGAGTAATTAGAGGGAATGAAAAATGCATTTAGTCAGATATATAACTACATTACATGTTTTTAGTAAAAATCTAAGGTGGGACTATTATTGAAATTTATGCCCAATTTTTTTTTTATTTTACCATAAACATAAGAATGAGAAAGGATTTTTTAAAAGTCAAGGAGAGCCATGGCACCACTAACCCCCCCACCCCCCCCCCCCTTCCCTCTGCCCCTATATATATAAAGAGAATTTAAGAATAGCTAGATGTGTGTAGTGGGGGAGTCAAAAAAATTTCAAAGTGGGCCATGCTAAATATATAATGAAAAAATAAATTCAAATAATAACACGCGCAACACACACACACACACATATACATATGTAGGTTTTGCTACATACAAGGGTATGTGGTAACAAAAAGAAAGGGATAAGCGTCTAAGTTCCACTTAATGCACATGACTTTTGAACACATGTCCCTCTTTTTGTTGCCACATACCCTTATATGCAGCAATTGCTTATATATGGAGTGCATGTAATTTTAATGTAATGTATGACATTTTCTTACATAACCAAAAATATTTACATCAAATAAGTATTTACATCTTTGTTAAAAACAGAAGAAGCAAGTCTTTACATGTTAAAAAAAAATACATAAATCAATTTAGTAAAAATAAATTATGTATAGTATAAATTAAATACACTTTAACTTAATGAGCTATTTATGACATAAGAGTAATTAGAGGGAATGAAAATGCATTAGTCAAATATATAACTACATTACATGTTTTTAGTAAAAATCTAAGGTGGGACTATTATTGAAATTTATGCCCAAAATTATTATTTTTTTTTTATACCAAAAATATAAGAAGGAGAAAGGATTTTTTTAAAGTCAAGGAGATTCATGGCACCACCTAAGCCCCCCCCTCCCCCCCCCTCCTTCCCTCTACCCCTATATATATAAAGAGAATATAAGAATTAATATGATTATTATAAGCCTGTTTAAAAAACTTTATATACTACTTTCATGTTCATGTGTTCTAATAAGTATTACTGTTTCCTAAAAAAAAAAAATTGATTAGATATATATCAAAGAGGCATACTTAAATTTAGTACCACCAATGTTTCTTTTCAAATTTTTGTCAACTTTTGAAAAAAGAAAAAAAACATTGTAAGCATATTGTGAGGATAAACAAGCCGAGTAAGCGTATTGAGCCATAAGATGTACCTGAGGATATATAGAAGTCTAAGAATGGTCAAAAGGTTTGCTAAGCCTTGGGGTCAATGGGCCGAGGACAAGGAGAGATAATAACAGATTGACGATAGTTCTAGAGGAGCCAAGCCTCCTTGGGCAGGCATCGTGGAAAGTTGGATCCCAGCCATCTTGGGTATGCTTTACGAAAGGTAATCGTTCTTCTAAGGATAAGCATTAGGGAAGGAGATAGAGCTAAGCCAACATCAAGGGAAGAAATATCTAGGGAAAATGCTGTCACCACCACATTAAATGCTTTACACCAAACCAACTAGCGCATTTATGGAGAAATGACACCAGAACAATGCTATCTTAGCTTACATCTATTCACAAAGCTTCTAAGAGGTTTTGATGTGACAAGTATCTAAGAGATTACCTACAAGATCAACAGGTGGAAGGCTGGGATGGAGGATTGAAGGAATATATAAGGGAAAGACCCCTGTAAAAAATGGGTCATGCAATAGTGGAGGGGAAGAAAGAAAAAGAAGGACATTGTATTCAGATAAACTTGAGTTAATATAAGAATACTTCATCCTTGGACTTGACCGAGGAGCGTTATTTCTCTCAATTTGTGTTTTTAGCCTTATTGGCACAAATCCTATTTACCATGGCCCATACTTAATCTATTGAAGCTTTTTCTGGTAAAACTCATCCTCTAACAAATATATTGTTTTGGGCTTATTGGGCCATCATCCATTATTCTTGGGTTGAGGTTCAATGCCAATCCTTACACATATCATTTATAGACTATGCAAATTAATTTTTTTTTTTTTTTAATCTTGGTCGAGTATTTAGCAAACAAAAAAAAAAAGAGGAAGAAACTATTTATATAATTTGTTTAAATTTTTAACTTAATTTTTTCTATTGTAATGCAAATAATTTATTTAATGTTTATATTTTTAAAATAAATTATAAAAATTAGTTATTGTAATTATACATTGAAAGAAACAACCAGTTTTCTTTTTTTTGAACATGTCAAATTTATTTTATTTGAATTGATAGTAGTTTTTGTATTAGAAAAATTATTGGTTTTGAATAGGCTGGAGGTAATTTTAAATAGGCTTGAAATAAAATAGGTAAGAAGTAGCTTTTAATTTGGATGGATACTTAGAATAAAATTGGAGTACAATTAAAATATTATTTAGATACTTTGTTAAGCTTCCACTTTAATATATTCCTATTACCTAACACGTGCAATGCATAAAAAAGTTCAAAAACAAAATTATATATTATACATTTTTAATTAATATGTTTTTGTGGGGCGTCTGAGGACCGAAGAGGATTGAATATGAAGTAACACACACGATTCCACCCACAACAGAGTATCTGTCCCAAAGACTTCATCGGTTTGAAAAAGGAAGGAGATGTGAGATAGCGTTGTAAGGGGTCCCATTTCAAGGAAAAAGGACCATGGAATGGGGCCCAAGCAATGGGAGGGAGCTTCCAGTAAAGGTAAACTATTCGCCTCCGTATTGAATGCACTGCAACAACCTTATCAGCTGCATTATTGATGAAATGACACCTAAACAATAGTTTCACAGCTAGCAGCCCCTTCTACCACTTTCAGCAGAACTCTGATGGGACAGGGGTCCTAAGGAAAGCCCTGAGGCATCCATGGAGGGCTAGGATGCAAAAAAGAAGAGTATATAAGAGAGGGAAACATCCCAGTTAAAGTGATGAACATTACTCCTTAAGAGATATACAAGAAAGAAAGTGAACAATATATTACCTGACATAGAACTTGTATCAATCGTATATAAGGACCAACCCTCAAACTTGCCCAAGGACAGCATTATTTGCAATTACTACTTGGATTGTCATTTTTTTGTTACTTTTGGTTCTTCGGCCTTAGACCTGAACTTGACCTAAAATTACATTTAAACTATTTTCCTACCCTCTATATAAATTCTATTGTTTGGGATTGGTTTGAAAAATAGGGCACCACTATTCTTAGTAGGCTTGGACCATCAATTTCTAAGCACTTACAGTTTTGATAAATAAAATTCAAATTGAGTTTTTTTTTTTTTTTTTTTCAAAACGAACTTTCAATTGCTTACGTTAAACAAACAATTTTCTTACAAAATTTGTAGAATTTGTTTAGTGTTTGGGTTGTTTTATAGTTTATACCCAAAAAAATTGGGTTCTAATTAACTCAACCTAACATAATTTAGTATTAATTGTAACTCTAAAAATCAAATTAAAAAAATAAAACTATAATGATGGTGCTAGAAAAATTCCAAAAATCCTATGTGACAACATTAAAAAAAAAAAAAAAAAACACCTTTATTTTATGTCTGCTATTACTAGTCAATACTCTTTTCAATACATAAGAAGTCAGAACAAAATAAGTTATATACTGATACATATATAGATAATAAGTATTAATGAATAATAAAAAAAGTATTGTGGGAGGTGAGGAACTGAGCATGGAATAGGAACTGTGGGCCCGACCTAAGGAGGAAAAAATGGCCACACGCACATCAGATCTTGGCCCGACTCGTGGGCCTAAGCCTAAGGATGAAAGATAAAGAGGTTGACCTCCCAAGGATCCCGAGGAGCGAGCATCCCTTGAGGATTCTCAAGCAAGCCGACAATGCTACGAGACAAGAAACAGAGGGAGGAGGAAGGGACGAGTGAACAAAGAAGAAAGGAAATATTTAGATAAAGTAGTCATCACCTCCACATTTAATGCACTGTACCTACTCAAGTGGCTGCATTAATGAAAGAGTGACCCTTGAACAATGGCCTCACAGCTTGCAGCACAGTTTACCACCTCCAACACAACTCTGATGGGACAAACATCTAAAGGAAGGATCCTGGTAGTACAAGTGGAGGGCTAAGATGCAATCCTAAGGACTATATAAAGGAAATGAATACCTCCAGGAAAGGGGATGAAACTTGAAAGAAAAGAATAGAAATTGAAGAATAGGACTCTGTATTAAACATTTAAACATTTTTTTTTAATATATATTACCTCCTCGGCCAAACCTAAGGAAGTGTTACTCCTATATTGTTGTGTTTCTTTTGTTCCCTTTAAAGCTCTAACCCCATTGCCCCTTTAGCTGGATCATAATTATGCATCAAAGTTGACGTTGTAGAGCCATACTCTAACAAATTAATTGCACTAGACCTAAAGAATCAGACTCCACTATTTTAAGTGGGCTTTGCATTTTTGGGCTCCTACAAGTATAATAGAGTGAGTGTTTGTAAGGGTAGTTTAGTAAATTAACTCGAAGCAATAGCGAAAAAGGGAGAATTCAACTATTATTGTTATATTTTTTACTATCATGCATAAGGGGGCGTTACTTATCCTTCAGGGGGTTCAAATAAATCCCCTGGCCTTATATATTGTAGGGGTGTGATTTAGATCCTAGGCCCAAACATCAACAGGTCTAGGGCCCAAAGATCAACAGGTCTAGGGCCCAAAGAGCCCAACGCAATGAATTTTGTAGAGAGTGGGCATGTAGGCTGGACTTCAACGAAAGGACCAATGTGCATAGTAGATTAAGGATAATAGAAAAATAGAGAAAATTAAACTGTATGTGAAGAAAATCGCTCCTCAGCAAAGTCCGAGGAGAATAGTTCTTAGATATATTCCTTTAGACTTGGTTACAATTTCTGTTCTAAGTTGCTACAGTATCTTTTTCCACCATTTTTTCAGATCCTTTTCCTCTGGAGGGTCTCTCCCATTATATAGCCACCTTTAGATGATCTTGACCCTCCAGTTGTTGGTTGCCCAGGCTATCACTTAAGTTTTTGTCCCATCAGACACCTTACCAAACCCCTTGTGTGTTGCGGCAATCAAGGCAGCACTGTTCAGGGGTCTTCTCCATATAAATGCAGCCAGGAGGTTTGGTAGGAAGTATTAAATATCGTGGCAGCCACCATCCCTTCAATCAGGACTGGCCCCTTTCCCGAAACTCCTTCTCTCCAATGTGTCCTCCTTTGGTAATGTGCCACCGAAGTGGCCTTACCGTCTGAAGTCGTGATCTCCTCGGAGCTACAGTGGCCTCCTCGGCCTCAGGTATGACACGTGGCATGATCTCCTTATTAAATTTCAGTACCCCACACACACACACACACATATATATATATAATTTTTTTATTAGTTTAATTTAATTTCAAAAATAATTTTGCACACCCTAACTTAGATCAGTCTAGCCCAAAACCAAAAAATAATACAAATCAGCGGCAGCCCATCCCAAAACCAACCAACAATATAGATTACAAATCTCTCCCCCCTGAATATATTTTTTCTATTTGACTATCAATATCTCCAACTCTAGGAATAAAGAGTGAGTGTTTGTGAGTTCTTTTTTATTATAAATTTATATATTATTTGTATGTGTGTGTGTCTGATACTAATTGTTTGCATTATTTATTTATTTATTGTTATAATGTTATTTTTATGAATGTGTGTATGTATAATGTAAATATAATATAAATTTATATAATTTAATAATTAATAAATATCGAGAGTCTGTTACATGTGTGTATTATTATTATTATTATTATTATGTTATAATAACATTTTGATATAGATTTAGTGATTTAAAAAATAAAGAAAGTAAAGTTAGTGATTGTTTAAGCATTTGATTGGTTAAGTAAACACAAAGTGTATTATGATGAGATTAAATTCTATAATAATGTGCTGTAAAACCCAAATTTTACCCCTCCAATTCCAACATGCCTAATCATTATATTGCATATTAAAAAATAGGCAAACCACACTCAATTGATTGTAATACCTATTTGAAAATTAAACTTAATTATAAGTTTATTAAGATGTTATTATGTGTGGTAGGATATATTGAGTTTTAAGTAAAAAGTCAATGTGTAAAATATTGGTTTTACACTTCATTTTTACCAAATTCGGACTCTATTTATATATGTACGAATGGGTGTAGCTTTGGCTTAATAATTAATTCAATGCATGTGGGTCGAGTTTTGTCATTTAGTTTAAAATATTTTTATAAAAACAATGACTAATAGATAATGACAATTGCATAAAAATAAAATGTTATACAAACTTAACAAATAAAATGGTTATACCTACCTACATTGACAATATATAATGACAACTCATAATGATCATGTAAGGATTTCAAAATATGAAAAGTTGTAGAAGGAAATTATAAAACTTCATGTATTTGTGTAATTTTTTTGTCGATAACTTGATATATTTAAATTCTCTTTTTATTAAAATTTGTTCAACTTAAAGTTTTTTAATGAACCCCTGAAAAGAAATCCTAAAGCTTCCATTGGTTGTGCAACCTTTAATTTTAACAATTAGTTAGACTACAGACAATGAGGTGCAATTTTTTTTTTTTGGGTACAATTGGGGTGGTGGTTGTAAATTTTCATAGTTTAAAATACAAATTATGTTTTTATTAAGAATATAAATTAATAAATAAACTACAATTCATCATTTATAAAATAATAATATAGATAATGATAATTCATTATAAATTAGAGAAAAAATTTGGAGATAATACCTTGTTGTTGTGCCTCGTAATATCTCATGACAAGAGAAATATATTACCATTAATTTCATAAGTTTGAGATGGTGGGGTTGAGGCGTGGACTGGTTCGTTTTCTTGATTTAATACATATTGTCCACACTTTTTTCTGATGGAGTAGACTAAACATTTTTGTGTGTCGACTTTAGGATACAGCAAGCCTAGCCACAAAGTAATATATATTAACCAATACACCATTTGTTGTACAAGAATCTCTCGGACAGTACTTTTTTTTGAACCCATAATAAAGTTTAGTGGATATATATATATATATATATATATATACACTAAATTTGAGAGGAAAAAAATACTTACTTTTTTATTTTTAATTGGGGATTTTGTAAGCATCCTATTATACGTAAGATTGCTCTTTGAATTTTCAGTTTATTCAGAAAAATTATATATAAATTATTAGATATAAGAAGAGTTTTGACATTGTCAACTGATAGAAAACGAAATTTGAGTCTAAATTCATTTTATACCCTTTTAGTAAAGCTCAAATTTGTTCTGATAGGGGTTGCGTTGAATTGAAAAGTGGAAACCCCATTAAAATGTTGAGAGATGCTATGTTCATAACATTTTTATAATATTTTCACAACAAATCACAGGTGGTTAGTTGTTATTGGTTCAAATTTGAACCTAACACGAATATTACTTTTTTGTTCTAACAATAACAACCAGTAACAACCTGCTACTTAGGATTTGTTGTAAAAATATTGTGAAAATGTTGTGGACATATTATTTCTTTAAAATGTTGTATCATTATCCGTAATTTTATATTTTTTCCTCAAAATAGAAGATAGTTTTTATCCAATGTATGTTCTAATTTTGGGAATAATGTATGTTCTAATTAAATATAAAAAAGCTAAAAGAATGATTAAGTATAGCCGTATATGTTGCGTGGTCGAGTCATTGGTAATAATAATTTCAGAACCAAAATTCTACGCCCGATAATTCTTTTTCTATAAAAGAGTTAATTTCGTTGGAACACAGGAAGAATCATGGGGATAGTAAAAGTGACACTTTGAATATATTAGAGATTTAAGAAGTGTCAAACATTAAATGAGAATAAGAACCCTTTCAAAAAAAAAAAAAAGAAAGAGAATAAGAATGAGTGATGGACATACAATATTAAAGTAAAGGGGAAATCGAAAATAAAATAGGGATATAATATCCTTAGATATTGTGGGGTCATGGATTTTGGGATTTGATCGAGAGCATGTGGTTTTGGCCGAGAGCATGTGGCTTTGGCCGAGAAGTATGGGTGGTCCGAGTCCGATGAGTACTATCTCCTCGGATAAAGCCAAACGCAAATCTGGTATAGATCCTAATGATCAAGGATGACCTTCTAGGAAGTTCTAATGATAGCAACAAGCATCATGAATGTACAAGAGGGATAATGACTCAAAAATATCTAAGGGAAAGCTGCTACCACCGCATTAATGAGGAAGTGACCTTTAAACAGTATTATGGCAGCTTTACAGCCACCCAGGAGACTTTTAGAAGGGACTGATGGGACAACCATCAACTGTCCACATGTAGGGTAAGGATGAAGGGAGAGATGTAATATAAATAAGGGTAGAAATCTCAGAGAGGGAGGGAGGAAAAAAGGAGAAGAGAAAGCACTATAGCAATCTCAACAACTCCTGTAACCATTGTCATCTAATATATGCTAAAACAGAGCTCCTCGGACTGTGCCGAGAACCAACTTTCTCGCATAAACCGAGTTAATTCTTGTTGGCTCATCATCCAAAACCATATTAACTGTTATCTAAGCACTAAAGCCTAGCTCTTTGACCCACTCTCTACAAATTTATTGTACTGGGTTCACTGGGCCAAGATCCCTTACATTTTTGGGCTCGGTTTGAAAATTGTGTCCCTACAATTGGCGCCGTCTGTGGGAAGAGCTTGTGTGATAGTGAGTGCAATGGTTAAATATGATAGGATTAGGCCCCCATCAGTAAGAGTCCCTGGGGAAAGCCATTATGGTGGCTAATTCGCTATGTGAGCAAGTCACTACATGAGGCATACAGTTGTTGTCCTAACTTAGTTTCCGCTCAGGTCTATACTACAAAGTGCGGATTATACGGGGAGGATTGCTGAATGGGGCACAGTTCTGGGGGTTTTTTGGCTTCAAGTACATGCCTCGTACCTCTGTCAGGGGCCAGGTCCTCGCGAATTTGGTGGCCGAGTTCGCTGAACCTCCATTAGAGGAAGTGGCAACAACATATGAGCAATTCAAAGGGGCTTTACGGCGTGGCTAGTTCTTGAAGGTATATATTGATATCTTCTAATCTTTTGAAGTGGTTAAACAGAACCTTAGCTATGCCGGGTCCTCGGACCTCCTGCTTTGGGGAAATTAACACACACTGGCATCTTTTGAAATGATTAAACAGAACCTTCGCTATGCCGGGTCCTTGGACCTCCTGCTTTGGGGAAATTAACACACACTGGCATCTTTTGAAGTGGTTAAACAAAACCTTAGCTATGCCGGGTCCTCGGACCTCCTGCTTTGGGGAAATTAACACACACTGGCATCTTTTGAAGTGGTTAAACAGAACCTTAACTATGCCAGGTCCTCGGATCTCCTGCTTTGGGGAAATTAACACACACTAACATCTTTTGAAGTGGTTAAACAGAACCTTAGCTATGCCAGGTCCTCGGACCTCCTGCTTTGGGGAAATTAACACATACTAGTATCTTTTGAAGTGGTTAAATAGAACCTTAGCTATGCCAAGTCCTCGGACCTCCTGCTTTGGGGAAATTAACACATACTAGCATCTTTTGAAGTGGTTAAACATAACCTTAGCTATGCCGGGTCCTCGGACCTCCTACTTTAGGGAAATTAACACACATTGGCATCTTTTGAAGTGGTTAAATAGAACCTTAGCTATGCCGGGTCCTCGAACCTCCTGCTTTGGGGAAATTAACACACACTAGCATCTTTTGAAGTGGTTAAACAAAACCTTAGCTATGCCGGGTCCTCGGACCTCCTGCTTTGGGGAAATTAACACACACTGGCATCTTTTGAAGTGGTTAAACAGAACCTTAGCTATGCCGAGTCCTCGGACCTCCTGCTTTGGGGAAATTAACACACACTGGCATTTTTTGAAGTGGTTAAACAGAACCTTAGCTATGCCAGGTGACCTCCTTCTTTGGGGAAATTAACATAATGGCATCTCTCTTCAAAGTGTTTAAACTATAACTCAATCATGCCTTGGTCCTCGGACCAAATGATGTGAGAAAGTTAACACTTCATGACATCTCTCTTCAAAGTGTTTAAACTATAACTCAATCATGCCTTGGTCCTCAGACCAAATGATGTGAGAAAGTTAACACTCCATGACATCTCTCTTCAAAGTATTTAAACTATAAACTCAATCATGCCTCGGTCCTCTGACCACATATTTTGGGGAATTATCATTCTACAACATCTATTTGTTTCTCACTAAGTGTCAAGACAAGCCCAAGATTATAACCAAATCCTCAGATTGGTAGCTCTGAAAGGAGCAATGCACAGTATAAATATGGGGCGCTTGAAACGACACTCCCACAAGTGTAAATCAAAGGATCAAAGCAGAATCAACTCTTAAGAATTCAAAACCCCACTTTTCTCCTCGGATGCGATTAGAAAACCGGAGTTTTGAGGGGCTATTGTGGGGTCATGGATTTTGGAATTTAACCGAGAGTATGTGGTTTTGGCCGAGAGCATGTGGCTTTGGCCGAGAAGCATGGTTGGTCCGAGTCCGATGAGTACTATCTCCTCGGATAAAGCCAAACGCAAATCTGGTATAGATCCTAATGATCAAGGATGACCTTCTAGGAAGTTCTAATGATAGCAACGAGCATCATGAACGTACAAGAAGGATAAGGACTCAAAAATATCTAAGGAAAAGCTACTACCACCGCATTAATGAGGAAGTGACCTTTGAACAGTATTATGGCAGCCTTACAGCCACCCAAGAGACTTTTAGAAGGGACTGATGGGACAACCATCAACTGTCCACATGTAGGGTAAGGATGAAGGGAGAGATGTAATATAAATAAGGGTAGAAATCTTAGAGAGGGAGGGAAGAAAAAAGGAGAAGAGAAAGCACTATAGCAATCTCAACAACTCCTGTAACCATTGTCATCCAATATATGCTACAACAGAGCTCCTCGGAGTGTGCCGAGAACCAACTTTCTCGCACAAACCGGGTTCAATTCTTGTTGGCTTATCATCCAAAACCATATTAACTGTTATCTAAGCACTAAAGCCTAGCTCTTTGACCCACTCTCTACAAATTTATTGTACTAGGTTCACTGGGCCAAGATCCCTTACATTTTTGAGCTTGGTCTGAAAATTGTGTCCTTACAGATATCGCAAATCCAAATTCCACGTATACCTTTCTTAAAAAAAAAAAATTCCACGTAGACTAGTCCAATCATAACTAGTTCCCAACCATGTGGAGTTTGAATTTGTATACACAAATCAATTTATAAAATATGGAAAAAAAAAAAAAAAAACTTTTCATTGTGCTCAAAGGGGGTTTTTTTTTTCAACCTCCTTCAAATTTATAGATTAAAAAAAAAAACAATTTCTTCAACTTTGATTGCCCTTTTTTCTTGGGCAGAAAGTTAAATTGATAAAAAAAAAAAAGTATGCTTCTCTTTTCTTGACCATAATCTTGAGAAATATATATATATTGGCATGATAAATGCGTACAACACAATATCATTATATACTCCTTTTATTTATTTTTTTAGAGAATTTTAACTTATGGCACCAAAATACAATCAGGCTTTTTTTTTTTGTTGGTATAAGCAGGAATTGAATCCCAGATCTCTTAGTTAAGCATTTAACTATTAAAAACTTTACCAGTTAAGCTAATTGAAGCAGACTACTCCCTTTATTTTTATTTTTGGCATAAATGCACTTTTAGTCCCTACATTTTGGCTTTTTTTCATTTTGGTCCATACATTTTTATTTTACCACTTTTAGTCCCTAAACCAATTAACGCGTGACATTTAAGTCCTTACCTTCACCCAACTAACAGAAAATGCTGACGTGGCTAACGACACAGTAAAATAATAATTAAAAAATTTATTTTGGCATTAAAAAATTGCCACGTTAGCATCTAAATTAATTTTAATTAAATAAAAAAATTAAAAACAAAAAATTACATGAATTGAGCATCAAACCCAGAATCAAAGAACGTGAACATCAAACCTAAAGGAAAAAAAAAAATGAACATCACCAAATCAAAGAGCATGAACAAGAGCAAACATAGGAAAACTCACACGAAACCACACCCAAACCAACAACAACAAACCCACACCGATCAAACCCAGTCAAACCCACCAACGATCACCGATCAAAGCCGAAGAGAAAGCCTAGATCCCAGCAAACCCAATCGAACCCAACACCCACCATCTCTTTCTCAAAACCTAGATCCGATCAAACCTAGTCAAACCCAGAACAGAAACGAAAAGCCAGCAACCCCAGTGCTGGCGGTGCGTCGAACTCTCCCTCTTCGTTGATGCCGTCGAAGCGCTTGAACAAATCACACAAATCAACAATCACCCACAACACGAACCCAAATTACTACTACACCAACAGCCACCCTAGCAAATCACAACAACAACCCCAAAACAGAAATTTGAAGAAAAACCCACCATCAACAATCCATGCTGATCTTTAACGTGATCGGATTTGCCACTACCGTTGAACCCCAACAAATCACCAATCACCAATCACCACCACCACGCCACACGCCCACCGGAAAAATCCATTAAATCAGAAACCAACAAACTCATTAAATCAGAAAACCAACAAACCCATTATTTCGGCACCCACGAGATCAAAATCCGATCTCCAAAGAACCCACATGATCAAAACCCCATCGGAACAAAACCCACGCAATCAAAACCCGATCTCCATATACGCTGACCAAAACTCCGATCTCCACAGAACCCATGCCGATTGAAACTCCATCAGAACCCACCCGATCTCCTTCTGCCAATCAAAACCCCATCTGAACCCACCCAAAATCAAAACCCATCTCGCCACACCTAGTGGTAGTTGGGTTAGTTTTAGTTGTGACGGGTCTATTAGTAAGTTTTGAAAAAATTTCGGGTTTGTTAGTGAGTTTTGATTTTGATGCATACGGAGTAATTTTGTTTTTAATTTTTTCATTTAATTAAAATTAATTTAATTGCTAATGTGACAATTTTTTAATGTTAAAATAGATTTTCTAATTATAATTTTACTGTGCCGTAAGCTACGTCAACATTTTCTGTCAGTTGGGTGACGGTAATGACTTAAATGTCACGCGTTAATTGGTTTAGGGGCTAAAAGTGGTAAAATAAAAAAGTAGGGACCCAAATAGAAAAAACTCCAAAATGTAGGGACTAAAAGTGCATTTATGCCTTTATTTTTTTGAGAAAACCTTATTTTTTTAACTTTTTTTTCTAGGAAAGTTATTTTATTAACTTGGACTCTTGGAGGCACTATCTGTGCGTTAAAACATTGTTCTTAGAGCATCCCAACGAGGTTGCTAACTTGACAAAAATGTCAATTTAGCAACCAAACTCTCCAAAATTGTGGCTGTAGCAAAGCAGCTAAAGTTAAAAAAATTTAACTCTGAGCTACAATGGGCTGCTATAGATAGCAACTCGTTGTAGCTCAAAACTTATAACAAAAAATAATATTTTAATGTAGAGTGTTGAAAAAAATATTTTAATGTATTGATGGTTGTGATTGTTGGTTATTGTGTTAAATATATTCTTTTATTGTGTTGAATGTTAATATAAAGAACAAAGTTTCTCTCCAAACTAGTTTGGAGAGAAACCCTACAAACTCATCATATATCTTTATATTGAGTGTATATTTTGAAAATCTAACCGTTAGATTACATGTTCTTATTACATTCTTAATGCTTACAAAATTTCAAGAAGATCAAAGATAAATTGCTATGTCATCAAATAAATGTTATAATTTCAAGTTTTTGTAATTTAAAGTTATATGTAAAAAATAAGTTAATTGATCAAATAGTAAATAATATCCAATTTGAACAAAATTTGATACGTATGTTAAGAACATAAGGAACGTAAAATTCAACGGTTAGATTATCAAAATTCACACCCAAAAATGAAATATATAAGAAGTTTGAAGAGTTTCTCTTCAAACTAGTTTGGAGAGAAACTTTGTTCTAATATAAAACCTATAGTGTAGGGTGTATTATAAAATGAATTGTTAAAATAAATAATATAATATTTTGAGTTGTTAAAAACTAGATTTTTTTTATACTTTACTGTGAATGCTGTTAGTATCAATGTGAAGCATGAAAAAGATAATTAACACGTCAAAGCCTGATGTAAACAAATATATCAGATCAAGGAATTGCCAATTGGCAAGACGTAAGACTTGGGAAATTCCAATAAGCTGACATCAAAACCTTGCATCACCTAAGGCCCTAAGCTGGATTTAGATTATTTTATAATCTTAAACAAAATAGATTAACGACGTGAGGTGTACGCTAAACACATTTTTTATTCCACATTTTATATTGGGTTAGTTTAGGATATACCCCTTGATGGACTCGAATCAATTTCTTGAGAGGAATTAGATTTTGATTATATGATGAAGAAAACCCATTTCTTTTCTTATAGTTTTCCTCAAATGTTACGCATTTATGTACCCAGGATTCCATATGTAATCTGCATAAGGCACCAATTCAATAATTTTACTAGTTATAATGTGAGAAATATTACATTTGAGATTTTCATTTTTTTTAATACAAAAATATTGCGCTCAAATTTGAAAGAGTAATTAATAATTTCACAAATAAATGGTCTTTCAAACCGATCAAGTAAATAACTATATACTAGAGAGTTTTATAATTCAGCTGGATGACACCTCCTGATGTTTTTCATTAAAATATTTTTAAGGTTCAAATCTCTTTCAATTTTAATTATCAAATTATCTCTTTTATAAAAGTATATAAATAAATGTAAGAAGGACATTATTATTTTGATGTGAGCTATGTATAGTACCATATTCCATTATATATATTCCAAAAGACGCGGAAGAAAAAACTGTCCAGTTGCCACCCAAATCCAAATGTCAGATTAAGATGTAGTCATCCTGCTTGTACTTATATTCAAAGAAACTATCTGGCTCGAATCCAGCTAACATCATGTAAATGGTGCATTTGATTCTTGTACAATCTATCAAGATCAATAATGTACGTTTGAGTAATTGGGATCGAATTTAAGATTATGAACACTTATTATAAGGCAATTCATGAAATGTGGCAGCTGGTAATTAATTACTACTTTGTTTTTCATGGAAAAGGGAGAAAAAAAAAAGCAAGAGAATTTTGCATCATTATTTATTGAGGAAAATACAGTACACTTGAGGTTTAGGTAATACTAGTTAGATTCAAGATATGTCAAAACTGATTAAATCTTTCTGTTTTTTTTTTTTCTTAAGAAGAATCAAAACTGACTTACTTGGTTTCGAATCACAGTAACAAAGAGGAGAAAAATGAGTAATGATTTAGGGACTAAATTGTATTTAATGACCAAATTTATCAGTTTTGAAATGTTTTAAATTTGATTGATATTAACCTAAATCTCAGGAGTATTGAGTCCATTGACTGTATTTTAGCATAATTTCTTTTAAGTTGATATTCAAAATTTAAAAAAAAAAGTTCAATAATTTGCGCTGCCTTGGACCCACAGTATTTATTTACAATGTTGAACACAGAATTGGCGTAGAGCCAGCATGCAACCCAATGAGTCCTATGATTGGTTTGTGTGTTAATCAGTGAGGAGGGAGATTGTTATTAAATTGAAAGGAAGACGTAATATATAGAGAGAATGGTGGGAAGGCAAAGCATAAGACCAATTATTATTCAACCATTCAACGCAAAAATGGGGCCCCAAAAACAAAAATTAAAGAAAAGAGTAGCCGATTTTGGAACAGTGATTTTCTAACTAACCCTTGTGACATGGATTTACCATGATATAAAATGAATCTTAACCAATATGCCCCAACCCTCTAGAAATGAAACACTTTTTGTCTGATTAGTTTAGATAACATATAATTATTTAGAAATGAAAGACACTGTTTTTCTATTAAAAAGACAAAATGAAACACATTGCTCTCCATAACCTATTGAATTAAAACAAAGAATGTCTACTTGTGAAGCATCAATTATTGAAAACCTCTTAAAGGCACGCGTTTGGGATTCATATATACTACACATTTATATGCAAACTATGACTCCCTTTTTATCCATTTAGACCCATCAAAAACCATTTGCTATTTGGTACTATTTGGCAAGTGTCTTTATTTTTTTATTTTATTCTCTTCCTTACAATCATTACTTTATTGTTTAAGAATTGTTGACGTATGTATAGTATTGTAGGCTTGGCCCAACTAGATTACTTACTTGTATAACACATATTGTACTACACTCTTACTTGTACTGCATCATATTTACTTGTACAGCACTTCTATGCCTCTTACTTGTATATTGTTTCGCCGTTGAACTTTCGAGTCTTCCAGACATCGTCCTTGGATTCCGGACCTGTAGCAGCCGCCGTTGAGGAGTTCGAACACTGCAAAGACCACTGCCTTTTCCAGCACCGCCGTGAATCTTGCTCCGATAAATTTTTTGAAGGTACCACGAAGATCGTCTTGCACCGATATACCCATTCGTGGAAGCCTCGCAGCCATCGGAGACCGCACGCGCCGCTCAAAGAACCTGCGCCGAAGCTCACGCCCTACATGCGCCGTCATCCCTTCCAGGCTGACGTCATCAGTGCCACGTCAGCCCTAGCTGACGTCAGCATCCAGTCACCTGCTGACGCCAGCGACACGTCATCTTGCTAACGTCATCTCGGACCGTTGATCGCTGGCCATTGACCGTTGACTTTTTGCAAAGTTGACTTTTTGTAGCCCAGGTTCTCCTTACTCAATTTTTCGCGTAGATTTTATTTTTGCAGTCTGTTTTTGCATATTGTGTCTCTAAATGGATAAAAAAAGATGTTTTTCTTCCTCGCCTCATCAATACTGTATTGGAGGGGACTAGGAATTACTTATCTTGGTCTCAAGCTATGTGCAGTTTTCTTAAGGGTCACATACTCTGGCATTATTGTACTGGTGCAATCACTATTCCTGTGAAGGGGGCAAGTGAAGAAGATACTGCCTTCCTCAGTCGCATGATTGAATGGGATAGTCACAATCACATGATTCTCACATGGATTTGAAACACTTCCATTCCCTCCATCTCCAATCTACTAGGCAGCTTTGATGATGCAAAATCAGCATGGGATATGCTGGCCAAAAGATACTCTACTACTCACAGATTCATGAAATATTAGTTAGTGGTTGAATTGCATCAACTCAGGCAAGAACCGGGGCAGTCCATCAATGACTACTATGATCAGCTTCGCTTCATTTGGGACCAAATTGACCTTTCTGATCCAACTTGGGCATGCTCAAAAGATGCTCAACAATATGCTGCTGTTAGAGATGAATTTCGTCTCTATGAGTTCCTGATATCACTCCACAAGGACTATGAGCTCATTCGAGGTCAGCTTTTTAATCGTAGTCCTCCTCCCTCTCTTGATACTGCTGTGAACGAGTTAGTAAGAAAAGAAGCTCGCCTTGCAACTCTTCAAGCCCAAGATAAGTTTAATGTTCTGGCCCTTACTCCTTCTGCTCCACCCATAGAGCAACCTCAGCACTCAGGTGATCCTTCTGGCTCTAGCAATCGTCGCAGACAGACCAACAAAAAGTTCTGCAACTATTGCAAGCGTCCTGGCCACACTATTGAGACTTGTTACCGTCGCAACAAATCTACTGCTGCAGTTGCTAATACTGAGTCTACTACGCCAATGCCTCTCATTTCAGCTGAATCCCAGTCTTCTGGATCCACTATCAACCTCTCACCCACTGAACTACAGGAGATCATAGCTCAGACTGTTCGTATGGCTGGTAATGCATCTCTTTCCACTGCTCTCTCAGTTTTACCCGGTAAGTCTCAAACTTGGCTTTTTAATTTTGCCTGTTGCAATCACATGACACCTCACTCGTCCTTATTCTCCAAACTTGACCCTGCTGTACATCCTCTGCTACTCCTCTTTATTGTGATAATCAGAGTGTCATTCACATTGCTCACAATGATGTCTTCCATGAACGGACTAAACATATCGAGATTGATTGTCATTTTATTCGTTATCATCTTGTTCATGGTGCTCTTAAGTTATTCTCCGTCTCCTCCAAAGATCAACTTGCAGACATCTTCACCAAGTCCTATTCTAAGGGATGCCTTCGTGATTTAGTTGACAACCTCAAGCTGGTCTCACATCCACCTTGAGGTTAAGGGGGGCTGTTAACGTATGTATAGTATTGTGGGCTTGGCCCAACTAGATTACTTACTTGTATAACACACATTGTACTACACTCTTATTTGTACTGCACTCATATTTACTTGTGCAACACTCATATGCCTCCTATATAAAGACACTCATGTATATTGTTTCAGTGAGAAATATAATACTATTGAAATCAGTATTTCTAACAAGAATACAATAACTTGTATCATAAGATGTCATAAATTAAGGCAGCTGAAGGGTACCATGAAAAAGGCATGTCCTCTATTAAAATTTCCAATACATCTTTTCATGGTATACTTCAAGTTGTTCAATCATGATTTTTTTTTTTTTTTTTGTTAAATTATAATTCAAAGAACCTGTTCATTTCTTTGTCAAATGGAGAGAGAGGGAGAGAGAGGTTTAAGGTTTTGGGCTTATACGTAGTGCTGTCCCAAATGAAAACGAAAGGGCCTAGTTTTGGCACAACTCTTAATTAATTGCTTTGGGCTTTAGAGCTTACACATGTTGCTGTTCTAAATGAAAAGGTAAGAACCTAGTTTTGATTCAATTGTTCATTAATGGACTTGGGCTTTAGCCTTTAGGGCTTATATATGTTGTTGTCCTAACTGGAAAGGCAAAGGGCCTAGTTTGGGTTCAATTTTTCACCATGGCTATAGAGACCCAATGCCGGTGAATAGGCCCATTACCCAAATTTCTTTTTCTTCGATACTGAATTACTGACCGGAAAAAAAAAATCCTTTTTCATCGATAAAGATTTTTTTTTTAATTTATCGTTTTTTTTTTTTGAAAGCAAATTTATAGTTTTTCAAATAACGATAAACTAGTAAACCCAGCAATTTTACTTGTAAACCTTGCAATAAACTTCAGAAATGAAGAATTTTAGCCATTGTATCTCTCAAAATTTTCAAAATGGCTTCAAGGGCCCACTTTCCAATTGATAGGCCCATTGAAGACATTATGAAAATTTCCCCACAAAACTCATCCTCACTGCATCTAATTATACAGTCAAACATAGATACATATTGTCGTGTATGTTTATATGTGGTATTATAGTGTGTTTTGGACTTCATCAACTTTTGTTCTTCTATTTAATTTTAAATATATATATATATATATATATATACACACACACTATAGAATTCCAACATATAATGTCTGCTCCAAGATCCTTACTTTTTATTATTGAAGAAATGCTATGTCCACAACATTTTCACAACAAATCGTAAATGTTAAGTTATTATCAGTTCTAATTTGAATCTATAACTTAATTTATTTTTGGTCCTCCTGTAACAACCTGGTAATTAGGATTTTTTGTGAAAGTGTTGTGAAAATGTTGTGTATATAACATTTATCTTATTATTAGATTAAGACACAAAAATTAGTTTTTGGTATAGGTGAAATTGGTGTCTTATTCAATTACGATAAACTTTACTAGTTGAGCTAATTGGTAAACATTGTCAAAGAAATCGGCCAAAACTTCATACAAGGTTACATTCCTTGAGAAGAAAATGTTAATGGAGCAGACAACCTGGGGAATGCAAGAACGTTTTCTGTTTTATATTTATTTTTAGAGTCACGAGAAAGTATTTTGATGAATAAAAATTTTATTCATTCTAAATGAAAATTTTAGCAAAAATAGATTATTTTGTACAAACACAACACTAGCAGCTAAGGTTGGATAAAAATCACTCAATCATATCCATCAATTCTTATAAGAAACAGACGAGAGCAGGGTTCTAATACAATTTATTGTTTTATCATGGATAGAAATCTTAAGCTTCTTGAAACCAATAAGTTTGGACCTAGGTTTTAAAATTTATCAATGATATCAAACAAGTCCAGCTAAAATGATTTATCCAACTTCAATCTTTTTCACAATGATTGATATTTATTTATTTATTTGATTATTATGATATTTCTAATAAATGTTTTATAGTTTCCAATATATTAACCTATAATCAAATATATCTAGGTCATATCATTTTTCACTTTTTAGTTTTTTTTTTTCATATGATTTTTGCAACATTTTCAATATTTCTAATATTTTTGTACATATATATATATATATTTTTAAATAATAATAAATAAAATATATTGACCAATATATTTCTAAATGACATTTTAAGATATTGTTATTATAGCTTTTAAATAGATACCAAGATGTCACTGTAAACACAAAATTTGAAAATTTAAAAATCACACAATTGAAAGTGCTTCACAAATGTAAATTTGTATTTATAAAGTGAGTGAATACAATTCTCTATTAATATAAATTTGTATTTATATTTGTATTTATAAAATGAGTGCAAATCTCTATTTTGATTTTTTTTTAATACAAGATAAAAATTTTAATTTAATCTAATCAAAGTGTATATGTGTGTGAAACTCTTTTCTAAAAACTTGAATCTCGACCTTATCTCCTAAGCCCCACAAGTATATATACTTGTAGAGTGACTACCGCACTAAGGGTGAGCGGTAGTATTTTAATTCTTTTAAAAAAGAAAGATTCTCTGATTCTATCTTCTCATAATTTTAAATTTAACACAAAATCTTCTTCACGAGTTTAGAGCTTGATTTTTTAGGCAAAATTTCTTTAGAGGTTTGACAGCTCCTCTATTTATAGTGGTTTCAACTTTCAATGGATAAGTCCAACTTCAAATTGATCTCTTGAAGGATAACTAGTGGATTCTAATTGGCCCAGAAACAAAAAATCTCACTAAGAATTCGCTTATAAATAATTATTTCTATTTTTATTGATTTTAATAAAGATAATTATCTACAAAGAGTCCTATTAGGATTTGTTACTTGTAGATAATTATCTCTATTTTTATTATTATAACAGATAATTATCAATAAAGAATCCCATTAGGATTTGTTACTTGTAGGTAATTTATTTATATTTTTATTATTTTAATAAAGATAATTATTCACTAATTATGAATAGAAAATTTATTTTTATTTGGTGTTCCAAATGACATGTGGCAGGAACACTAATGTTATGTCAATTTATGTGACACGTATTAGTTGATTTAATTATTTAATGACACATAAATTTGGAATTTGTCCCAAAATTTTAAAATGACATATTCTAATTGACTTAATTATTTTTTTATGCTGTAGTTACTATCACTAGCTTTCTTTTAAACCATGGTTTGAACCTTAATTTTCATTCATTAATTATGGCTTAAAGATTTTTTTTTTTCTTTCTAATTCTTTGATGGTAGGTTCTGGATTTTAGTTCTATTTTTAACTTTGGATATTTTATATAAGAAAAATAAAAAGAATACAAGAAGAGTTGTGATTGGTAAAATATAAAGTAGAATGCAAAAATAAAAATAGATTTTGTTATTTTAGAGGGAGACTCTTCTAGCTGCGATAGATAGATAGATGATTCTCACTGTTTTAGATCTAATGATTTTTGCGCGCATAATGCTGCCCTTGGGCCTGTGTTTGTAATAGGCTAATAGCTTTGGGCAATCCCCATCTCTAGCTAGTCTTCTTGATTGGTTTTTTTCTTTGTTAGTCAAGACTCAAGACTCAAGATTGAGTGGTTTTGGCCTGTTGTAATCCTTTTGTGGTCAATATATTCATCTATTCAGATAAAAAAGGACCAAAATTTTTGATGGCATGCACCAATATAATCTAAAGTTGTAAGCTAGACATCGAAAACGTATATAAAAATTTTTTTTAAAAAAAAAAAAAGAAAGAAAGAAAGAAAGAAGAATCACAACTGGTTAAATCTGAAACTCACCCAACCAAGAAAAAGAAAATTGAATTTTACATGGAAGATTTTTAAAAAGAAAAAGAAAAAGAAATTTGAATTTTACATGGAAGATTTTATCTATTTAGTCAAAACGAGAAAATTTTATCGATCTATGACCAAAAGTGTTCACAACTTCACACTTCCACCAAAAAAGAAAAAGTGGTCACACTCAAAATTTAGTGTTATCAACTTATTATCGAAGATTGCATTTCACTACCGACCAACAATGTTCTTAATTAATGTTCATGAAACATGAGAGCTCCAACAGTGCTATCAGCTTGTGGATCCGCAAATATTTGTGCTTGGATCGGCGAGTATCGGTACTTGGATTGGAGTTTCAGAGAGAAGAGTTTCTCGCCATGCTTGAATTTGAATTTCAGAGAGAAGAGTTTTAGATGGGAATAGAGAGTCTCATGAATGGAGAGAGAGAGAGAGAGAGTTTGAGATAAAATAATAAAAAAAGTGAGAAAATGATTATTTAAATAAAATAGATGGAAGAATAAACAAATTGATGTGGGTGTTTTTATAAAATTGTATGTATAAAATAGAAAAGGAGGTCTTTTTTGCAAAATAGAGAGGAATTTTGCACGGATTGATGCAGTTGCTGCAGTTGCTCTTAGGCAAGAACTAATTCCTTACTTCATCTTTGCAATACTAATCAGATTCCAAAAACAAACTAGTAATTGCTTAAGATTGAATTTTGCAAAAATGTGACTAATTTTGATTAAAGAAATATGTTAGTCGACATGCAAGGACATTTCTATAGGCTAAAGCCAATCAATTTCATGTTTAAGCGGCACAGCCTCACAGGCCAGGGCCAAGTTGACTAAAAATTAAAGCTGAGATTTTTCAAAACTCTTCTTCTAGATAAAATATCAAAAAATGTGGTGGACTGACATATTTCGTATTATATATAAGTATTCTTTATGTTTTCTTTTATCACGTTCTAACTTCTGCTTGCATGTGGAGCTGCATGTGATGTTCTTACATATCATCGATCCAAAACTCTATACAATTAAAAACACTAATAGACTAACGCTGTCTCTTATGGCTGACTGCAGGGCCATTCTCTAGGAATATTTTTAGGGTTCATTCAAATTTATGTTGAGAGATTGATAATAATCTCTTTGTAAATAATATTTTCTTATTTCATCTTGATCATTAAGAAAATAAAATAAATTTTTTCTCATAAGTCATAACCCATGATCCTAAGGAAATTTTTTTGAGTCAACATGAAGTTCTCTTAGAAGATAATTTTTAAGTAAGAGATGAATATTGTAAAAACATGTGATTTTCTTATTAAAAATTTATCCATAGTACTAGTAGGAGAATAAAAGATAAACTATAAGTTTGTTTTTTTTTTTTTTTTTGAGAATACTAAATATTTTTAACACAAACAGGGGGAAGGTTTTAAAGAAACTTACAGTGATGTATATCCAAAAGGGCCAACTTTTGAATATACAGCGCAGACTTTAAACCTCTTTAACTCACTCATTTTCTAATGTGGGATTAACCTACTATTTTTCTTTTGAGAATACTAAGGGGGTATTTGTGAGAGTAGTTTGAGTTATGTTGTACGTTTGAGTTATGTTGTTTGAGTGTTTTTTACATACGTGTGGGTAAAAAAGTGTGTAAAAATGTGTGTAATGTTGTTTAAAATGTGAAAAAAATTGTTAAAACTAATATACCAAACATGCTATAAATTTTTTAACACACACACGAGGAGAGGGGAGAAGGTTTTAAAGAAAGCACAGGCTTTAAACCTATTTAACTCACACTCATTTTCCAATGTGGGATTAACCCACTATATTTCTTTGGAGAATACTAAATATTTTTAACACACACACACATGGGAAGAGGGGAGAAAGTTTTAAAGAAACTTACAATAGTGTATATCCAAAACGGCCAACTTTTGAATATACAGCACAGACTTTAAACCTTTTTAACTCACACTCATTTTCCAATGTAGGATTAACCTACTATTTTTCTTTTGAGAATATTAAATATTTTTAACACACACGTACGGAGAGAGGGAAGAAGGTTTTAAAGAAACTTACAGTGCTATATATCCAAAAAGACCAACTTTTGAATATACAGCACAAGCTTTAGACCTCTTTAACTCACACTCATTTTCCAATGTGGAATTTACCCACTATAAGTTCATTGAACATATTGTTTCTTAGTATAATTAAAATATTAATTCTTATTGCTAATTAATATTAAATCTTGGAAATCCTTATTATAAAGTACTATAATAAAGTTATTAATTATTGTTGTTAAGTAAACCTTAATTATTGTTACTTAGAATACTTTATTTTATTATCCATTAGTTTGTATCTTTACTCTTTTTAATTTTTTTATTTAACGATTCGATTCAACTTTGAAAACTTATTAGTCTTTGTAATTGATTAGGAAGAATTTTTGTTGTGTCTTTTATATTACTCTATTAAAAATTCAACATAACAATGTAATTATTATTAAAAAAAATTTATCTTCACTCCCCACTGTCCTGCAGCTCACTTTCACTACCTTACACTTAATTGTTTTTTATTGTTTATACTTTAATACTCACTTAATAATCTTTTTCTGAGCTTTAAAATCAATAAATTACTAATTTTTGTTGTTGGAATTTCTATGTTTTTTTCCCCAAAATTTTAAATCAAATTGGTTTGTTGTTGGATTTTTTTTTCTTTTTGTTAAAAAATGTCAAGATGAAGGTTTGTGTTGAATTATTTTATTATTGAGCTTCTTTTAAAGGGTTCAAAATTATTTTTTGGATGGTCATAACCATAAAAAAATATAAAATTATTACGTAACATTTTTTTGTCCCCCCTTTACCTCTCTCTTATGTGTATGTGTGTGTGTTTGTTTCTAAAAAAAAAAAAAAAAAAGAATGGGTAATTCTCATATTGCTTAAGAAAGCATGTTATGTGTAGTATAATTTATCCCTCTCTTAAAAATTACCATGGCTTTTGAGTGGAGTTTTTAGTATGCTTTTGTATTAGAACTATTTTCCTTCTCCATTTTGTGTGTGTGTATGTTTGTTTCTAAAAGAAAATTGTCCCGAGTTAGGGGGTTCAATTGGACCCCCTCAAGTCAATGTGGAGTCACCACTAGGTGGAAATCAAGCATTGCTTTAGAGAGGCTAACAAAGTGGCAGATTCTCTTGCTAAATATGGATGTTCACAAGTAGAACATTTTATTCTATTTTCTTAGTCTCCTCCTATTGTTTTAGAGGCTTTGCTTTCGGATAGCAATTCTCTCCTACTACTCGTTCTATTCGGGCTTCCCCTGTTAGCTCTGTTTAATAGACTCTCTTATACCACGAGAGAGAGAGAGATCCATTTTCTTAATATTAGAATGAGATTTTTTTTTTTTTTCTGGGTATAAATTAAAGTATTCAACGATTGCAGTAGGAGATGGAGGTTTGACTTTGGATGTTTCTATTAAAAATATCATATATAAGATGCCAGTTAAACTATAAAATTCTTGATAGAATAAGAAGTTAAGATTTTGAAAAGTGATTTCAAGTCTTAAAAAATGATTTTAGAAATAAGTTTATATTACTATTTTTTTTGAAGTGTGTGATTATTTTTCATTTCGATCTCTAGATTTTGAGATTTTTCATTTTGGTGTATCAAATTTGATTATTTTTTTCTCTATGTTCATAAGTAATTTGGTTATTAAAAAGCTAAACTAATACTTATACTAAAACCAGTGACGAAGACAGGAATTTGATTTTGGGGGCCAAACAAAAAAATATGATGATTATTTTTTTCCTCTATATATACAATAGTTAAAATAATAATGTTACCATATTTATTTCTCATTAAGAATGAATCAATAAATTTTAGCTTTCCTATAAACCTAGTTTTTAAAATTAACTTATAACTCATTAAGCATAATGACTAAGATATAACAAAATTACTAGTCCATTAAAGATTGCTAAAAAAGAGTAGACAAATAAACACTTCATGCATACAAAAATATAATCAAATATGAAATAACAAATTACACATTA
The DNA here is from genome assembly GCF_040712315.1 of Castanea sativa. Taxonomy (NCBI): domain Eukaryota; kingdom Viridiplantae; phylum Streptophyta; class Magnoliopsida; order Fagales; family Fagaceae; genus Castanea; species Castanea sativa. The sequence continues at coordinate 38,793,647 of NC_134018.1, forward strand.
CACATTATACTATTATACTTTTATTTTGTGGTTAATTATAGGTTTATATTGTACTATTAATATAAATATTACACCATAGACTAAATTAATTTTGATTGGGGGGGGGGGGGAACAAAAAAGATATGATGATTTTTTTTTTATCTCTATATATACAATAGTTAAAATAATAATGTTACCATATTTCCTTCTCATTAAGAATTAATCAATAAATTTAAACTTTCCTATAAACCTAGATTTTTAAATTAAATTATAATTCATTAAGCATAATGACTAAGATATAACAAAATTACTAGTCCATTAAAGATTGCTAAAAAAGAGTATACAAATAAACACTTCATGCATACAAAAATATAATCAAATATGAAATAATAAATTACAAATTACACATTATACTTTTATGTTGTGGGTAATTATAGGTTTATTTTGTACTATTGATATAAATATTACATCGTAGACTAAATTAATTTTTACAATATTGTACACATTTACTTAGTGTGTATTTGAGACTAGCTTATAATTTAACCTTTTGCTTCTTAATTTTCATGTACTATTTTTTAAAACCATTTTTTTTTTCTTACTCTTTCTCACCTAGTACATTTTTAACCAAAAGCTAAATAAAACTTCACTTTTTCTTTTTTTACTTTTTTTTAAGTACAAGTATATATTAACACACTTTTAGCAAAAATGTTTAGCATAAAGTTAAATAAATTGTTCCAAAATGGACACATTACGCTCCGCTTGTTTTGAAGTAAAATAATTTTCTATTTTCAAGTGTTTGTTTGCATGTAAAATATAGTCAAAGTTGTAAAATATTTTCAGTTTGACCAAAGTTTGTGCATAAAAGCTTGTAAAATATTTTACCAAAAAATCAATAGTAAAACATTTTACAAAAATCTCACACCCAATCCTATCTCCCTCTTCTTCTCAGTTATTCTCTCCCTCTCTCACACTTCTTCTCTCCCTCTCTCAAACTCTCTCCCCAGCCAAACCAATGAGACCAGCGACAACACCCATCAACGACAGACCACCGGTGGTGCCACTCCTTACCGAATCCGACCTAGTTCTTCAGCTTCAAAAATCACCCTTCATGGCCCAGATTGAAGAGATTAAAATTCATCTAAGATTGTTGAGTTGAGTTTCTGGAGGTCGAATTGTGGTGGAGCTACTTTTGGTGGGCCGGATTACGGTGGATTTAGTGAGTGGATGACTTTTGTGATGATGGATTTTGGGTATGGTTTGTGTTTGTCGATAGTGGTAGAGGCGGAGTGATGGTGCCTTGACGGACGGCCTGGGTTGTTTGATGGGTTTCAGGTATGGGTTTCATTTGTCACGGTGGTGGGTGGACGGTGGTTTCATAGATGACTTGGGTTGTTTGATGGGTTTTGTGTATTCTATGTAGCTTGGTGGGATCTGATGATTGTTGCAGTTTTTTTAATGGGTTGTGACTTTGGATTTGCTGGTGATGCTTCAATAGCTCCAACTAGACAAAATTTTGCTTTGATTTGCTCTATTGCAGTAATCCAGTGGGTTGTGTGATTAGAAAATTTTTACAAAATGATTTACTGAACATTTTCACAAATGCTACCAAACACTCTAAAATGAAAATATTTTATGAAAAATATATTTCACATCAAAGCAAATGGAGCATTAATGAGAAATAAGAAGCAGAAGAAATTAGAAAGGTCAAACCTAAGACAATTGCTTTTGTTTTTGAAGACGAGTTGAAGTGTCCATACACGTCGTGACGTGTATGATTTGAAACACTTATAACCCAAATTTGTAAAAAAATCTTGTCTTGGGCCGTGGAATGAAAGAGTAAAGCATGAAAAAAAAAGAAAAAAAAAAAAAGAAAAAAGAAAAGAAGAAGAGAGAACAGCAGACCAGAGTCACCAGACCAACTAAGAAATTAGAGAGAGAGAGAGGAGAGTAAAAGCCTAAATGCAAATTCTGTAGGAGTCTGGTGCTGTCGTCATTGATAGTGTGACTGTTAAGTTGAGTAATTTATTGAGGATGAAGAATGAGATCTTCCCGTCGAACTCCAAAGTAAGCCATTGAGTTTTTTCAATGAGGTTCGAGCAAAATCTAGATTTTGTTTATTCTTTTTTTATTTTTTATTATAGATAATTGTTAAAATAAGTTTGTGTAGTGCTTATTATTAGTGTTTGATTGTCCAATTAATTAACTTGGTGATAAATTTGTATAGGATTGTAATCCTATTTAATTGAATCTAAAATATATTCTTAAATATATAAAATTTTATTGAACGCGGTAGGGGGGGGCCAGAATTTACACTCTTTGAAAAAGTTAAAATAGTATGGATAACACTTATACTGATATATATCTACTGGCTTTTAAAATTTAAAAAAAAAAAAAAAAAATTGGGGAGGCCATGGCCTCTTTCGACCCCAACGTAGCTCCGCTAAAACTAAACTTTAATCAAATAAGTAGATCTAAAATCACTTTTTAATTTTATGGATAGATCACCAAACACAATGTTTTTAATCAAGTAGATATCATAAACCAATTACATATCAAGAAAAAAAGAAGAAGTAGATAAACCAATACCCAATATCGATCATTCTTTGAAACCAAAAAGTGGAAACATATGCCAACAAACTCATGTTACGATTAAAAAAATGCAAAAAAAAAAAAAAAAAAAGAGAGAGAGAGAGAAAAAGAAATAACATGAATGTAGATCTTCATGGCAATTCCAAATTAAACCAAAAAACAAGAAAAAGAAAAAGAGACATTCTCAACACTTCTTCTCAAGAGAAAGCCCCCATGCAAGCCAACCCTAGCCCAAGAGTCAAACCCAAACCTACCACATTTCTCCCTCCTGCACTTGTACCAGAGGAAGGTGACGCCGGGGCTGAGGTGTTTGTTGAATTATTCAAGCTGCTTGATGGGGCTTTCGCCTGTGGAGCTGAAGCTGGAGACTTAGCTCCAAACAATTCCTCAGGCAACAATACCTTGTCCACTTGGTAAACCGCCAATGGAGGTTGTTGCCTTAGTGCATTGTTGATTTGTGTCGCATCGATCCCTGTCGATACATTCACTTGGTTGCCTTGGCCTGTAAAGTTGAGCCCCCAATTGCCATTTTGGCCTGAGGCTTGAGTAGGAACTGGGTTGCTAACTGTTAGGAGATCAGTTAGGCTGTAGTATTTAGGTATTATATGGTATTGCAAAAGTAAGACTTTGTTCTGGTTTGTGAGGCCATTTATGGTACCAGATGGGAGGTTGTTGAAGGCATTGTCAGTGGGTGCAAAGACAGACAAGCCTTGAGCAGAGTTGTTGAGCTGGTTCGCGATTTGGATGTCTGTTTGGGTCTCCTGGAGGAGGCGAATGAGGGTACTGTATTGGCCATTTTTTCCAAGGATTGCTGTGAGGTTGAGAGGGCCTGAGGGAGATGGTGCTGGGGCTGAGGTTTGGGCTTGAGTTTGAGGTGAGAGGAGGAGGAGGAGAAGTTGAATATTGAGGGTAATGAGAATGAGAGATAGAGGTGTCGAAGCCATAATGCTGGTTGAAGAGGTTGTGGACTTGTCATTGAGACTAAAAGCTAGGGGATTTATGGGATTAGATGTATAGGGTGGGGCTTTGTTGGAATGAGCTGGCTGTGGACTTGATTTATGTCCAAAAATACCATAGAAAAACGGGAATATATTTGATTTTTTAAATGAAAAGGAAAAGAAAATGAGATATATAATTAAACCATTATGTGTTGCCTTGAACATAACCCATTTTGTTTAACTTAGTAGTCATTAGTCCACTAATTTGTAATCGAATTCAAATGAATTTTTATTAATATACAATGCAATTTGGTTGTTGACTTATTTGATGCGGCACAGTGTGAGTGTGTTCCAATTCCTCTTCGTTGTATTGGAAAAATCGGTAGATCTATTTGGGTAGAAACCGACACTAATATCATTAATTAGCTGGGATGGTTTATATTATATATTATGTGAGAAATTAGATTTATTTCACTTTTCTCCTCCTAATGTGGTGTCCAGAGTTTTCGAGTACCAAATTATATTCTCTCACCCTACAATATCAAGTAATTACAAGGATGAGTAATTCCTTGAAAATAACCTTAAAATGTTTTTTTTGAGGGGGAACCTTAAAATGTTAATTAAGAGTTCTGAACTCAGATCTGTCTGGGATTATATCATACCATAGCACATCTTATCTAGGGTTGTATACATATATGGTTGCTTTTTTTTGAACTGACATGCTTTTATGTTATCACCGAAAACGAAAATAAATAATAGAACCGTACAAGTTGACCAATCGACGTTACAATTTTCGATTGATCCTGTCTCCCCACTTGCTGTAATATATGTTGGCTGAATTGGCAAACTGTGGGTTCTTGAATCTTGATCATAGTTTACTTGACAAGTCATAGTTGTGTAAAAACCAGAGTCTCAATCTTTATCATTGAGTGAGCTATAGCCTATGGCTTGTGATTAACAGATGCATAAATCAGTTGGGTGTATCATGTGTGAGAAAGCTTGCTGTCCTCGATAATGGCATGTCAAGGTTTTTCTCAACTTTTTTTCCATTGAACCCAAGTCGACTGTAGAATCTGATAAGAATCCAATCCCAATTCGATCGATATTAATGGAACAGAAATTTGGCCAGATTACGCTAGACTTGAACCCCACATACCCATACAAATTCACAGTCACATTACCTAATCTACATATTTTAAGTCGGACAAACATGAGGTATATATCCTCAATTTGGCAGCCTGGCTTAACTTGTCATGTGGAATATTAGCGAGTACCCCCAACAACTATGTTGTTGTCCCTACGCAAATATTGATTCTATTATTCTAAAATGATGCAAAATTCTAGAACCATAACGTGTTAGAAAGATGTTCTTGTAAGTCCCATTGTATTGTGTTTGTCCCATCTAATTAAACGGTGTAAGTTCTTGTATTATTGTCCAATGTGGACCTTCTGATAGTTCCATCAACATCATTGATGCAAACCCATTTATGCTTTTATGAGAAGAACATTCAGCACAAAAATAACCGAGCTATTATATTATGGCTCATCTAATCTGTGTAAGTTATTGTATTATTGAATGTGTCTTATTGAGTAAAAGCATGTGATCAAAAGCTGTACATTTAAATTAGTGAAAAGTATTTATAATTTGTGCGCCTAGATCTAATTATTAATTTCCCCTTAGCGTGGAAAGAACCAATGATCTGCTATATGTATGCAAGGTTGTTTATGCAGTCGCTCAGCTTTATGTCCACGTCCTATATTAATGAGGAGACCTAAACAAACCCATAAATTATAGGGTTTATTGGTATGTCCTAATTTTGACAGATAATATGTCTCTAAAATAATGTCTCCCAGTATCATTCTGAGGCCTCCCTAGTCCCTACCCCCCTACTCCCCCAAATAATATATTTAACAAAAAAGCTACTTAATTTAGGGATTTGAAAATGTGTGACGACCATTGAATAGTATCTAAAACGTTTGAATGATCCAATATAATTATTAAATGGTGCGAAAAAGCATCACTAATCGTATAATTAAGAAGGTTTTACGCAATTATTGTTTCGGAATAGTTTACTTATAAATAAAGTCTAAAGTTTTCCTTTAAATTAATTAGTTTGAAATCTATTTTAACTATTGTGTGACGTTTTCTATGATTATTTATGTGTATCTTTGATTACATGATGACTAAGTTATATCTAAATTGGCTATGTGACAATTAATTATATTATAGGGTTAAGAACAAACATATGATCAATTTAATTGTAATGTGATAGGTTGAATAAATTTTCCTTTGAACCCATTTGAAAATTTCTTTATAAGCAACCTTAATTATGACATATGAACCAAAATTTTAAACAAATTATGTACTTTCATGTTCTATGTAAACGAATGGTAGAGGGACTTACAAGAAGCAAGAAAATAATTTCTCTCTCTCTCTCTCTCAAAAGAAACTAGAATCTTTGGATTTAATTACTCTTCTAATAAATTTTTTTTTTTTTTTGAAAACGATTTACTCTTCTAATGTAACTAGGAAGTTTTGGGCTGTCTCTTTTTTTTAAGAGATAAAAAAGAATTGGTCCAAAGTTTTGGGAAAAGTTTAAGGCAATAACTCTATGTAGTCACAATAATTTTTTCAAAAAATTTCACAACTTTTGAGCTGGTTAATTACTAATAGAAAATAATAAGGTAATGTTAATGATAGTCCCTAATAAAAACTTACAAATTCAATTATTGTGAAAATTTGGAAAAACTTTTTTTTTATATACAAGATAGAATTTCTACTCTAACCTAATCTAAGTGTATATGTGTGTGAAGCTCTCCAATTAAATTTACCCATGTAGATGCTTCGATCGATGAACTATATGCTTGAATTTAATTGTCCTTAAAAAGATACATTGATTTCTTGTATTGGTCAATACAATAACTTAAGTATAGTTATTTAGGTGTTGTACATGAAGTCCCCAATTATATACACCCATATGGTTTTTTTTTTTTTATCAATAAACTATATGGTTAAATTTAATTATCATTAAAAAATAATATTGATTTTATAATATGTATGAGTCTTTTTATTTTTTTGGATAGGAATGAACTTTTATTTTTATTTTTTATAATTCACATGGGTGAACTTAGTTAGAATATCTAAAGTTTTACATTTGAAAAACTATGCAATATTCCAAGAGGTGAATAGTCACATATTTTTTATCTCTTATTTAAGACAAATAGTAAATCCTATTATTATGAATTTTATTAATGAGATTCACTATTAATGTACTCACTTATAGCGTTACTCAAATTTAATGTCCCCTTTCTATTATTTAATATTAAAAAAAAAAAATTAAGGCTCCCTTAAACTTGGGAGAGTATTCATAATTGGGAGTTGGGACTGCTTTTAATAAAGAAAAGCGAAAGGCCAAAAACAAAAGAAAGAAAGCACAACGCTGCGTTTTGAGTAATAAAATGAAAACGGTAACGAGCCAAACTATGTCGTTTTGTTGATGTTAAAACATCCAATTTCCAACGGTAACCAGCCACTCCAATCCACAACCAGGTTGATGAGCCCTAATTCTGAAAGTTGGGTGTGTGCGCACATTGAAGAGAGAGAATATGGAATTTTCATGAAGCCCTTTGAGAAATGCTTCTTTTTTGGGTATTGCATTGCATTTCCATTAATTGTTAATGTTATTCTGGGTCTTGTTTTATATTTTAAGATTCTAGCCCTTAATTGGTTTGTCTGTGGATTTTCTTGGGTGGGTTTTCTAGGAAATTGCAAATTCTGATTCAATTTATGGTTTAACTTAGAATGAGACTATTTTGGTTGTTCCTACTTCCAACAATTGGTCCAAAGCTGAATTTGGTTCCAAAATTTGAAATGGGTATATTCTTAGTAACCCAAACCCAATGTTGGCATTTGGGAAAATGATTTGGAGTTCTGGCTTTGGATTTAGTCTATTTAAATGTGATATGAAGGTTACTTAAAAGGTTAAAACTGCTATCTAGAGTGTTTTTGTAATTTGATTAGTGAAACTGTAATGCATCAAAATTGGCTTTCTTAAAATGTTACTTGACATGATATTGATAGTTGATACCTCATTTATTTGAGTTAATTATGTATCTTGGGAAGTCAGACCTGAGTGGTTAGTTTTTTTCTATTTACAAAAAAATTATTGTTGTTGTTTTTGTTGCTGTGTTGTGCATGTGGTATGTTCCTTGAATAAATTGCATCTGCACTATAAGAATTAAGAGTGTGGAGCTTCTAAGTCACTAAATTGATGAGATGCTGTAAAATGGGAGTTAGGGAAAGAATATTTATAAGGAAAGTAAAATTATATACATTAACGGGTGCAGAAATTATTATATATCATTATCAATTTGCTGGTGATTGAAGACAGATAATATGTCGGAGGCATCTTCTTCGGTGATTGAAGTGATTTCTCCTGTGCCCCTACTACTTTCTGGTTCTTTCCAGCTGCTCCCAAAGGAGATCTCACCATCGTAGGTTCCTATGGTTATGATCATTGGATTTGCTTCCTCTTTGGTGATTTCTGTAGTTGAAAGGATTGTTATAGCCGGGTTAGGAGTATTGGCAGACTGCACTTCCTGTTCTGTGATTTCTGGGGCTGAGGAAGAAGGGCTCATGACTGCTAATGGAGGATGGTGTTCATAGTCTGGGAGATTTTTCCTTTGTATTCCTGTTATTGAAGTGTCAGTAGTGTCAGGAGGCAATGAATTTAATGCGTGTATTCCTGAGGTGGATCGATTTTTGGAAAGACTGCGTCTGGCATTCTTCTGCCAATTTTTGAGACCTCTAACTACGTGCTCAGTAAACACTGCGGTCTTCATGCTAGAGCCCATCTGTGACAGTCATTGACCAGATTAAAAAAAAAAAAAAAAAATCAATTGAAGTTACAAGTTACAACCCAACTCAATTTTTATGCGTCTGTTAAGATGTGAAATATGTGTGTGAGTGTTAATTCTATTGTTTTCATTCCTTTGTATTCACACAAAGCCTTTGGACACCAGATGACGTGATGAGTGTAATGTAGCCTGTGGAGCTGCCCATGCTTAAAGAATTTCAACTGTGGCCTTCAATACAACTTTAGCTTTCTTTACCTTTAGGAACCTTTGGACAAAATTTTGGACTGTTTTAGTTGATTACTGGAGCAATAAATTTCTGATGAAGGAGCGGCCAAACTTAGTCTGTTCAAAGTTTTTATTTCATGGTACCAGAATATTTAAAGTTAGTTCTATAAATCTTCTACACATCAAGGGTGTAAACCCCTTGTTTTTAACTCTATGGAAGAAGTGTCAATCTTACGCTCCTAATCTTACTAGTTTGGTTCTAAGATTCCTTTGCTGGTACATTGTTTCTACAATTGTTGTAATCATGGAATTGCTTACAATGTTACCCTGATTCTAGATTTTTTTAAACCTCATTCACTAGATATACTAGTTTGCATATTGTTGATACATTAAATTAGAATTCTCATACTAATTTTTGGTAATAGAGTCTATCTGTTTTTGTAGCCTGCTTATCTATATATATATATATATATATATATATATATATATATATATATATTATTTCTTTTTTTTTGGACTTCAGGAATTGGTTCCATTATCTTCTATATATTCAATTTAAAACTCTCTCTATCTCATTAATAAATATTTAGTAACTTGTTTGTGAATACAAATGTGTTACATTATAAATTTATAATACAGCAGCCCATCATTTATTGGATTCCAGTATTCCTGTTAGCGTAGGGAAGGGATATGTTTGTACCTGGGTGACAAGTGCATAAAGAGGCAGGGTGACATAAGCACAAATGAGCTGCACAGCGATGCCCATGGTAATTCTTATGGTGAAGTCCTCTGTTTTTTCATTGAAGCAAGACCTTAGGCCATACTCGTACTGTTATTGGCAATGAGTCAGCTTAGGATGTAACAATCTTGGGTTTACAAACTTAAGATACCTACCCATGTCCAGATGAAAAATGCCAACTGAAAGGAGTTCTGCAAAAAATACATCAGCTTTTAGGATTTTATCATGTATATAGAAATCCATTTTGGATAAACTTCCTTTTGTCTATGTTCAAGAAGCATATGCTAATTTATGAGCACTCACTCAAATTCAAGTGGACTTTCCAAAAATGTTCAATTTCTTTTCATATATAATTGCAAAATTTTACATGAATTTGTGCTGATTTAGGAATGGTTAATCTTCATTGATTTTCATAATATCTGTCTTTTTTCATTGAAGGGGCAGTTAATATCCATTCTACGATTAAGGGTAAGTCACATTAATTTCAATGTGCAAGAAGACTACACTCTCTATATTGATCTGGAAAAGATATGGCAATTTATTTTATGAATTTTGGTTCCTCCATTACATTTTGATGTTTGGATTTAAAGAAAAGATAGGATGTAAGATAATGTAGATAGAGTATCTAGTTGTGTGGTTTCACTACATGAATCATACTAATGTTGAATATATTATGCCTCTGTACTTCAAGTATACTTATGAGTTCAAAAGGGACCACCTGTTTTGGAAGGATCCTGGCTGTCAGATTACATGGGGACTCGCATAAGGAGATGCATGGATGGTCTAGATCTCTAAGTTGTAAGATTGTAGAGGAAAAAATTAAAATTGATATGCTTTTCTTTCAATTAGATGTGTATAACCAATGTTTATGATAATCTATACCTGGATCAGGTTGAGCTGGAGGAGATGGAGAAGCCAATTGGGTCGACCAAACCAGAAATAATCATCACTAGGCTTCACAAGAAAAGTTCCTCGAGTCACAGGGTTCTCCTTGCAACTCTCCATACACATTTTGGTTATTGTGAATTCCAGCTTTGTCCCCACAACCAGAACAATCTTCATATAAAAATGATAGCAGACAAAAGCAACATCAGAGAAAAAATAAATAAAATATAATAATGTGATTTCATCAAGCATGATATTAACAATTTGTTACATAATATTGTTGATTGATCTCACCACTAGGGGAATAAAAGGTAGCCAATAGTAATTATAAAATTCTGCAAAAATGGCAGGTAGAACAGTGTTAAAAGAATGTGACTTATTTTTGCAAAATACCACTACACCTCTGAAATATGGTCATTCAAAATTATAAAAACGTAAGAAAACTACATTCGATTCATTTGCTTACCATTTGCGCTGGAAAATATGAATAGTATGGAAAAGATCCAGATGTAGAACCTGCAAGAGTGAACTGAAAAATCTTATAGCTTGAATTATTGTCCTATATCTTGTCATCACTATTTTTAGTTTCCTTCTTATATTTTTCTAATTTATACATGTCATGTACTTGGATCTAGTCAATCTGGTATGAATTTTATATTTTGCAATTGTCTTTACCTGATTCCAACAACCTGCTCAAAATCATCATCAAAAGTCCTGGTAAGAAGTTTGTGGAAGTTGAAATTGCTGCCTGCAGCCACATTGGCCTGCATAACCAACCAAGGAAATTCAGTTCTAAGCTTTGAAGGAATATTGACATCTCACTTGGGTTTTTGAACTCATGAGGCTTGCTCTATTCTGGCCTGAACACATTGTGAACTTATTCAGTGTTTTGTTTGACATGTTTATTACTGCTTTAAAGTCAATGCCTAAAGCTTTTTACAATTTTTATAGTTAAGATTGTATCCATAGATGTACATGCTTTCTTCTCAGCTAAATTGTCTTGATGATCTGACTTACCATAATGAACCCATTGCGAAGAGTTAAGTAATCAGTTTTTGAGACTGAACCACTGAATTGTCGAGCAAAGCAAGCCTGAAGAATAGAAAGAATAGAAATGTCCTTAGTGTCTTTGGAACTATAGTCAAGGAAATGTGGCTTTCAATTGCTTGATGAAACCATTGTATTTGGAGATATATATAATATTTAATAATTGGCTTCAATTAAACTATTGAAGAGGAGCAGCCTGATTTTTAGCAAACACTAATTAGGTACATTTTCACAGTCACAATAGAAATCCTTTTAATATTTTATTCTCAGGCACTTTTCTTTGCCTCTTTTTCCTTCTTCTTCTTTCCATCCCACCCTCCCCCCTGCCCCCCGTGTTTTTTGAGGTAGAATCTTTTGCGATGTACACTAATGAATCAGACTGCATTTTGGCACAAAATAGTTTGCCTATGCATTTGAAACCTTTGAATGCCTCAAAATAGTGTCACATGCTCGAAAGAAGAAGGGGATGAAAGAAGATGTAAGAATAAAAGTATTGAAACTGTGTGCTGAAATCATTAGATATCATTCACCTTTGAGAATTTATTCATGTCATTTGGCACTTATATTGAGCTAAAAATTGCTGCAGGTTAGGTGCTGGTATTCTACTCACTTACCAGCCAAAGTAAGAGGGGGTGATTACTCCAGAACTTCAGATGACGTCTCCCAAAAGATGTTTGGCGGGTAAGCTGAAACCTCCTTTCATCTGTACATATGAAATTATCATTAAAATAAATATTTTATAGATACATTTTGGAATTTGATGCTGTGTATGTTTGTTTATGATTAGAATTTATACTTCTGTAGGATGTCTTGTGTATATAAATTCCTTTAACCATCTAGTTTGATGAAACTGTGGTTTGATGTTGGTCAAAAAATAAACGTGATACTTTCTGTATGGAATGCAGATATAAAACTTATAAATAAATTATCGAATGCATAATGATAACTGAAAAGATGAATGAGGTTCCAATAATTTTTTGTGCTGATGTTTTTGTCACATTATCTGTGCAGCATAGGCTTTGAGATCATTCATTGCATCTTGTGGAATTGTCTTCATGAGTATAGTAAAAAAGATTAGTAGACCTTGATCGGGCAGCCTATGTTCAATATGGAATGAAGATTGCTCCATAATTTTAAAATTTCAGTAACAGTTAAGAATGCCAGTAATTTCATTCTAGCCTTTGCTGCAGTCACTGCTATGACTTGCATTGCATAGGTACAACAGTTGGAGCAAATGTGACTATAACAATAACAATTCACTGGAGTAGCTAAGGAGGGCCATCTTAATACATAGAGCAATGAAAATAACATAGAGAAACAATATAGGTTACCAGTAGCAATCTGATGATGAAGTGTCCGAGTCTCTTCCTCCCATGCTTTCCATTTACTCATCTGTTTATCATATATATATATATATATATATATATATATATATATATATATATATATATATATATATATATATATATATATATATTCAAAAGTTAAAAGCAACATAAAATACAGTGGCTACCTGAAGAAATTATTTTTATAATCTTCTGTCTTAGTAATAAGAATATGAAATAAATTGATGATCATTTTTACTTTTCTTTTTATGTCTTACGAGTGGGCACTACACTTGATTAGTATTTAGTAATAATGATGAGAGACATAAGAATTAATGATTAGGGCTATTGATTAATGTGATGTGTTGAATGTCACCATCAAATGATGAACTTGATAACGATTAAGCTCTGACGAGACTTGAGTGTCACCATCAAATACTATTTAAGCACTTATACACTAACTTAAGTGATATTTATAGTACAATCCAAACATAATTGAGCTCTATAACTACTCAATCATCATCATAATGCATTATGTTCAAATCACTAGAAAAATATTGTAAATCCAATATAGCGTTTTAATTTTTTTTACATCGCATAAAATAAAGTTCTAACTGTCCATTAAATATTAGAAGCCAAAACGCCACCTAAGTTGTTTAACCACATATCACTTCCACTTTCCATTCTCCAAAATCTTTCAATACAGTACAATTAAGAAATTATATGACTTAAAAAGCTACTAATCCAAGCCCTTCCCAAATCCTAGTGGACTTAAAACATTTGAATCCAAACCCATTCCATACCCATTTAAAAATATCAAACTCTTATCATTAGGTCGGATCAGGTTGCGATTGAAAACCCATTAAATCTGACACATTGCCATCCCTAAAGCAGAGGGGCTAGCAGAATATTATAGTCCATGGCCAGGCCATGAAATACCTCAAACTTAATTTTAGTTCACATCCAGCCAAGCCCTAGGTTTGTGCTTATTTTTTCTTCTAAATGGAAGAAAAAAGAAGGGGTAAAAAAGAAAATAACAAAAAAGACAATGGTCTAGGCTTGCTGAGAGGGAATGGAGCTAATTCTGCAGTCAAGTTAGAATAAATGACAAATGTCTTGGTGTAGTAAAATGGAAAGTACTGTATTTATCGTATTTATCCAATTAATTGACCTAATAATGAAATATACATTTGCCCTTTCCAAAGGTGGAAAACTGGAAATGTAATGATCTGCATATTAAGGTTTATTCAATTAATTAATCAAATAAAATATTCAATAGAAAACCAAGTAACAAAAAAAGTAATTAATTTATCTTCCTAAGATAAAGTTGGTTCAATTTATGATCCTCCATGTATTCCACAGTTGTCTTTGTTCATCAGAAGAGCTAAATTAGAGAAGAAAAAAAAAAAAAAAAAAAAAAAAAGGGTACAGATCAGGATACTCATAAGGCTTTATAAAAAATGAAGCCACCAGCAATAGCAGAGGAAAGAATATGCTCATATTCTCTATCTTTTTTTTATATTGCTAGGGATTAGAATACCTGAGTTGTTTATTTTGACTTACTTAAAGATTTACCAACCAAAATTTATTCCTGTCGGGCCCAACAGATAATTTTGTTGAAAGAATTGCTTTTCAATTGATTGTCTTCCATGATGAGAACAATTCATGTCACTATGCAAAGAGATTTTTAACCACACAACCGCTCCCCCAAAACCAAAAAAAAAAAAAGATTCAAGATCAAAAATATTTTTTTTATAAAATATCTATTATCCCAAAAACTTTAACTGTTAGGAAATAATGAATTTAATTATTTAACCATAATTTTAATACTTGCCTTCATGCGTAGACCCAAACTTATTAGGGGAGGCCCAATGCATGAGATTTTTAACAATTTAAATGGGAGGTAAAGTGGAGGCCATGATTAAACTCAAAATTTCCTGCTTTAATACCATATTAAATTATCAATTGTCTCAAAAATTTAAGTTGTTAGGAAATAGTGAATTTAATCGTTTAACCAAAATTCTGATATATTTAATGAAACAATGAAAAGTACCAACAACTAGCTAACGTGTAAGTTTTGCAAGAATTAAATTGCTTCAATACCTTGGCCACCCCAAGACACATAGTTAATATGCAGTACAAAACATGAAACACTGCTAAGAAAGAGATGAAGACATTTAGATGCATGATTCCTTCCCTTGACACCAGAGAAACCATTCCCTATGAAATAAGATAAAAATAAATATTAGAAGCAATGAATCTCGTATCATAGACTCATAGTAATTAATATAATAAGTTCATAAGCCCCTTCATCAATGTCCCAAAGGACACTCCAATTAGTCTTTTTTAGTGAAATCTTTTAGCATGTGAAATATTTGTAAAAAAAATTATAAGTGATTATTGGAGATTGATGAACTACAAAAATTTGATATTCTTTACCTTTGATTCACAGTAATTATCATCCATGATTTCATTAGAAAGTATTGCACTGGAATTTGATCCTGAAGTTTGTGTCTCTGATGAGAAAACTGGTTCTACTAACTTGACAGGATCTTTGCATGGGTGAAAAGAATTCGCCATAGCTTGAGTGATGCAAATTTTTGATATGGGTACTTCCGTTATTTTAAGAAGCAATGATATGAAACCAAAATTCATCATTTCTAGGACAAGTTCAAAACATTAGTGATCAAATATTAGTAATCAAACATGTTATAGAGCAAAATGTGTTTATAAGAACTAGAAATGAATTTGAACTCTCACCAATATAATAGAAAGCCTATTGATGAGTCTTATACTTTTTTCATTTTTCTTATTGCTGCAGGATGCTAGGCTTGTACTTACCTGTTTTGATCTTGACCAAAGCCCTATATAGGGCTTTTCTGCTCCTTTTCCTGAGAAACTGAAGCATGCAAACCAACCCCATCATCTAAGGCACACCCTTATTGACCCCATAGTCCCATACACATTAAATGATCAAATAACTATATACAACTTGTACCTCAGTTAGATGGTGGAGACCAGCATCAATCATAAAAGATAGCAGAAAGAAGGACAAACAAATGGTTGAGACAGCCCATGTTGGTGTTTCTTCAAGAGAACCTTTCCCTCTGTCCATCTCTCCCTATGTCTTCTTTGTTTTGCCTATATAGAATTAGTTTATATACACATTTTGAATAAGTGATAGCAAGGTAGAGGACTCGTCAAAAACATCCCAATCTGATTGGAATAACTCCCGTACGGTACGGTGAATGGTTTCCTTACTTTCCTTCTCCATGCATTTTGAAAAAGTTGTGCATGTCACTATACAAGTAAATTACAAAATTCAGCAATACTTTGGCACTGCACCAAATAAACAAACCAAAAAAGTCAGCAGATATGGTTAAAATAATATAGAATTTCTTATCAAAACAACAGTAGTAGCTGGTAAGCGTAACTTAGTTTTTTCTTTCTTCCTTTTTTGACATCAGTGAACCTAAATTTTCACCTCATCAATGGTAGGAAAATCTCAATATTTGAGACTTTGAAAGTTGGAACAAACTTTATTTATCTTGATTTTTTTTTTTCATTCCTTTTTTGCGGTTCCCTTTAGCTGTATGAAGAGCTACTCTCATTATGTTTGGTTCCTTACGTTGTGTATTTAGGAATTATGGTGTATCTGATCAAATAATTGCTTGATTTCTCTGAGTAATGTAGACTTTAACTCCTCTCCTGACTCCAGAGTAATGAATTTGGTTGGTAGAATAGCTAGACCTAGATGTCATATACACCTTTTTGACTAAGATGTCATATACTCTTAAATTGTCTAAATACAAGTACAAAAATGTCAATGAGGAGCTCGTTTTAAAGGTATAAATGTATAATCTTGTTCATGATATGACACTTAATGACCCACCAACGGTATTAATTTATAAGAGTACTGCATTGATCACCAGAATAGCAGGTAAAAAAAATGGACTTCATCACTTAACAAAATATGGAGCTCACATAGTTAAGACACTATTTTCGAGTTTAAAATTTGATCTAGCCAATATAATGTTCCTGTAATCCTAAATGCTACTTTGTGATTATATACAGTTAAACAATCTGACTGCTGTGGGAATACTCGTCTTCGATATGGACTTTTTTGTTGCTTTGAAGTTCAAAGCAACAAAAAATTCCACGTTGAAGATGAGTTAATGTTAGGATAAGAAAGGTTAAAGGGCATAATGATTGATGAATACCAAAATGAGGACGTGTTATATTTTGATTATCTAGAAGATGCAATAATTCAAACAATGTCAAGTGGACATCAATCCTGCACTCATTTAATTAAGTAATATTCTTTGAGTATACAAAGTCAATTCTTGAGCATACGTAAATCAAAGTTGATGTGCTTATCAATATGTAAGATGTAACTTGGCTTATTCTTTTTTTTTTCTTTTTTTTTTCTTTTTTTTGAGAAAGTAACTTGGCTTATTCTGAGTCTATAGGGGAGGAAACTATTTTATAGATTCCATGTAACCGTACGGAAGGTCTAAATATCAGGATTATAAAAAATTTTATCATAAGTTTCTATATGAGCCCTTAACAATTATATATATCATGACCACAACATTTCTTCAATATAGACCACAATTTTTTCGATGCTTCCCCCAACAAATATCATATGCGCTTACTATCAGGTATTGTTTATACAATAAGTATGTTTTTCATTTAATGCATTAATAAATTGAATTTTTTGAGTAAAAATTTTTGTGATCTATGACTATAATCATTTTTGTCAAATTGTAACAATTTGAAGCAGTTTACTTATATTTATTGACAATATATATATATATATATATATATGTGTGTGTGTGTGTGTGTGTGTGTGTGTGTATAATCCTAATGAATGTTGGGGGAAAAAAAGATAAAGCATTGAAAGAAAAGAAGAAAAAATAGATGTGCCAAGCATAAATATTCATAGATAAAAGGTTAAACACAGTGATATTGAGTTTGAGAGTGTTTGAGATTTGTTTATTTTGCTAAAATTAAAATTTTTTTTGCTGAAAATACTGTAGATAAAGATAAAAGTTAGTTAAAATAGTACAGTGAGATTCATGAATATTATTAAAAAGTGCAGTAAAATTCATGAATAATAGTAAAAATAAGTTAAATGATAAAATAAGCTGATAAAATTAATCAACAAAGAAGTTTGAATAGAAAACATCATGAGTGCCAAGTGGCTGGCATGGATCCAGTCAAGTTGGAATGGAAGAGTTCTTGGGGTTTGAACTTTGAAGAATTTTAATATTTTGTCCATCAATTAATTTGAAATGGCATGTCACAAATCACAAGATCAGTGGAGTTGATAAAAGATGTGCCAAGCTTAAAATTCATAGATAAAAGATTAAAAATAGTGATTTTGAGTTTGAGTCTGTTCGAGTCTTATTGCCAATAATAGTACTAGAAGTCTGAGTAGAAAACGTCATGAGTGCCAAGTGGGTGGTATGGGCCAGCCAAGTTGGAATGGAAGAGTTCTTGGGGTTTGAGCTGAAGAATTTTAGGAGGCGTTTGATTTGTGTTTTTAAACAATAATTTTTAGTTTATAAACAATATTATATATATTTTTATACACTTTTTTATCTATACATATTTTTATAAATATTTTTAAATAATAATTTTCAGTTTTTAAATATACATACCAAATGAACCCTTAATATTTTGTCCATTAATTAATTTGAAATAGCATGTCACAAATCACAAGAACAGTGGAGTTGAAATTATTTCCTCTTTTAGCTGTTTTGAAACGGAAGCGTTACGCACCTTATATTTTTGTGGATGAGGAGACACCGGCTGCTGCAAAACAAGATTTTGTTCGAAAGTGATTCTCAAAAAAAAATAAAAGATTTAGTTCGAAAGTTTTAAATAGAAATTTCTGAGTCTTTGCTTAAACACCTGCGTCTAATGGCTTAAATATGAATGTAAATAAAGTTTAGTCTGATTGATTCCTAGGATAGATCATTAGTTAGGTGTTTGGACTTTGGATGGTGGGGGTGGGTTTAATAAAACTTGTTCGGATGTTTTTAACAGGCCGCTTATGAATATAACCATTTTTTCATCAAATTTCATAGCTAGCTAGCTGACTTCTGTGATTGTGATTTGTGAGTAGGCAACATCAAGTAGTAAGTTGCACAAGAAAAAACATATTTACCACTTATAGCCGCATAAATCAACAAGTTATGAAATTGAATGTATGATTGGTTCACTAAAATTTTACTAATGAGACTTTTATAATAGTGAGCAATATTACTTTCTTATTCAAAATATGAGATACCGTTCCTTATACTTGTACTCATCTTTCATTTCAAGAAATTCATGTTTGATCTTTCTTGTATGTTTTGAGAATAATATCATTTCCTTGTTTTCTT
The DNA here is from genome assembly GCF_040712315.1 of Castanea sativa. Lineage (NCBI taxonomy): Eukaryota > Viridiplantae > Streptophyta > Magnoliopsida > Fagales > Fagaceae > Castanea > Castanea sativa. The sequence goes on from NC_134018.1 coordinate 38,812,620, forward strand.
TTCTTGGGTTTATTCTTTTCATGGGCCATAACAAGATATTCTTGATTAATTGCATTTAAACTTTAAAGCCAAAGAAAGAAAAGATTTTTGAATTTAATGAGTCATTTTCAAAGCTCAGCCACCAGTTTGTCTGTTTGCAATTACATGCATCTTAATTACCATGCAAAGGTAAAAATTATTACCGCAATCATTTAATTTGAAAAAAATCAAAATGTACACGTTTTTTCTTCTTTTTATAACGAAATAAACTAATGTATCAGTGCTGAAAATAGTCAAACAATTGGCGGCCTCCGTACATATTGAACATGTGTATTCATCTACATCATTTGCTTGTTAAGTTTCCAAGTTTGATTTCTAAAACATGCCATCATAAAGCAACAGAAAAGTGGAAGAGTTAGTCAAGATCTTCACCTGATATTCTTTTTACCTCTTTTAGTTTGGTAGCTAAAAAAAAAAAAGGTTATTTTCCTTTATTTGCTCTAAGTTTTAATAATTTAAGTGAGCTTCTATTGGCTCTTGGATCCTTTTGACACTCTTCATGGCCATCAATTCAAACTCAAAACGCGATTTTATTCCTTAATTTTGTCTTTTGGCTTCTCATTGTTGCCTGATAACTTTGATATTCTATCTCGAAGAAGATTGAAGCTGGATTTTCTTAATCCTTAGAGTATCCACATCAGTTGGTAGATACTCTTCTATAATACAAAAACTCCATCATTTTACACATTTTGGCAACAAAAAAAACACCCACATCAGTGGGTGTAAAATTGTGTAAACATTTCCATGAGCTACAGTAACCGTGTATATTTACACGGTTAGCTCGTTTATACAGTGCTTTATTATTTGTTTTCCTCTCCTTACCTCACTTTCTCCTTTTCAGCTACTACTCTGACCTCTCTCCGGTCCCTTAGTCCCTCAATCCAGCCTCCTCCATTCCCTGAGAGCGAAGCTTTCCTCAGGCTCCATCTCCGGTCTACCACCACAACCCATTTCAACATTTGATAATCCAAATACAAAATCAACAAAATCAAACCAAAAATAACTCAAAATCAACATAAAACAACTTAAAATCAATTCAAACCCCATTGGAAAACCTATCCCAAACCCAACTCAAAATCAACCCAAAACAAAATCAACTCAAAATTAAACCATCAACTGAAAACCCATAACCCAAACCCAAAATCAAAATCAAATACAAACCCAATGGTGGCAGAAACTTAAGGGATCTGAGAATTAAGGAGAGAGATGAGGGATTTCCTTATGTTTCAATCATCTTCATCTTCTTCTTCATCATCATCTTCTCTCTTGTAGCTTTCGAACTGTCAAAAAAAAAAAAAAAAAGAGATGCAGAGACTTTGAGGGATGAGAGAGCTAGAGAGGGGCGGAGGCTTTGTCTTTGTGGGGTAGGGGAAAGTGAGGCAGAAACTTTATGAGTTAGGTGGGAAAAAAAAAAGAAAAAAAAAAAGGAGGAAATATATTATTTTAATAAAAAAAAAGTGTGTATGATAGATAAACTAATGTGAGTGTTTTGTAAAAATGATCGTGTAAAATAGAAAAAGTAAGTTTTTAGTATAAAATAGACAGAAAATTTTAAACGAACTGTTGTGCATGCTTAGCCTTGGTTTTTTTTTTTTTTTTTTTTGTTGAAGACTTTCGAGATACTACAACTACCTAGTGCCAAACTTTGTTTCCCTTGCCTTTCTACAAATAACTACGAAGAAATATATAAGAACAATAATTATTTTATTATGCATGAGATAGTAGCGGCTTTATAATTTTTTTTTTTCAAATGAGTCATTAACAAACTTAAATTAAACATAATTTAATAAAAAGAGAACTTGAGTATATTGAATTATCAACAACAACAAAAAATGCAAATACATAAAAGTTTCCAATTTCCTTTTACAAGTTTTTATATTTTGAAATAGTTATATGATAGTTCATTTTACTTACCGCCGCCCATGGCATGAGATATATGGGCTCCCTTCCTCACACAGGTATGCATATATGATGCATGAGAAGGGGATAATGACTCGCTTTTTGATAAGCACTTTTTGTGAATTATAGAGAACATACACAAGAAAAATTAAAATCTCCCTCCTTTCCATCAATTTCTATAAATGCATATTGTTTGTTTTATTCTTGCTACAAGAAAAAATCTATATTTTAATAAAGCTATTGCAAGAAAAAGGAACTTTAGTGGCAATAGGAATTAATTTACTTTGTGAAGCTATTTTTTTGTTGCAATAGAGACTTAAAAATATTAATTTATTGCAACAATATTTTATTTGTTGCAATAACTTGTAATAATTTTGTTGCAATAGACTAATCACTTCCTTGATATTGCCTTGGGTGGTCAATTATTGTTGCGGTAAACTATTGCAATGTTGATGCTCGTTTTGGAAAAGCCCAACAGCAGGAAGAAGCCCAACTATATGGGCAGAAAGAGAGTTAGTGAATGAAGAGAAAAACTCGACAAGCCCGAATAGCAAGAATGATGGGTCATAGGCCCATAAAGTAAACAAATGGGCCTTGAGAAAAGCAAATGGGCCTAAAGGAGCCCAAAGGAAGAAGCAGTAAACTCATGGGTATTATGTGATGTAGAAAAGTGAGAATGGGCCATAATAGGCCCGAAGTAATGAAGTAAGAAAGTAAGGGGTTGATGGAAAGCCCATGAACCCCAAGGATAAAGGATAAAGGATAAGGTAATTAAATCAGGGAAGCCCAAAAGAGTTCGTAAAAGCCCATGGGAACATAGAATTGGAAATGGGCCAAGGATGCCCAATGAAAGAAATGGGCCGAGGATGCCCAAGGAGGAAGAAATAGGCCAAAGGAGCCCACAAGCAATGTAATAGATCAAGAAAGCCCAAAGCAACATGAGTATAAACCCAATGACAATATTGGAACATTGTAACTAATTGAGGAAAGAGCATACAGTAGGTTCAAAAGAGGCCCAGCAAGCATGGATCAAATAGCACCGCAGTAGGAATAATAGAATGGCATAATAGAAATACTGGCAAGCCAACGGAAGGAACAAATAGTGGATTAAAAGAGAGAAAAGTCCATAATCAAGCAATGCCCAGCCCTTGGAGAAAGCAAGCCATAAAGAATGGATTATCATAAAACAGTTCACACCACAAGAGGTTAAGAATGAGCGGCATAGGCAAGCCCCTGGTTCACAGTAAATGCATGAGCAGCAGACAAGCTTTGGAGATACAAGGAAGTAGAGCATGCACAAGGCCCAGGCATCATGGTACCCAGCCAATATAGGAGTGGTGGGTCATGGGTTAGAGGTAAAAGAGAGTATGGTCTGGCAATGAGGAGAAGGGAAAGCCTATTCTGGGGTTCTCGCTTAAACTCTTTTGGGAAAAATGTCCTGTTGGGATAACATACCACCTAAAACAGGGAAGGATAAGCTGGAACCACTAGGTGCATGCCATGAGAGATAGTAAAAAAGAATACCCACAGTGTGATGGATAAGAATGTCACAGTGAACAAGCAAACAAAACAATTTTCTTTGTCTAGTAATGGAGAGTGCATAGCTAGTGGGTGGCTGGGCAGTTGACAAACTAGTGGGTGGTCCGGAAGGACACATATATCTAGACAAAAGTAGTTAAAGGATAAAATAGTAAAAACCAGTCATGGCAGGTAGTATATAAAGGGTTGTCGTCGTGCACAGTATCATCATCTCAATAGTAGCAACTACTAGGAGATAATTACATCACCACCATCACCACAACACTACCTGAGTAAGCGCTAAGAAAGAAAGAAAAGGAGTGGGAGAGAATTAAAGTAACAAAACATAGAAGAAAGAGAAAGAGAATTAGGAAGAGAAATAGAGAGTGTAGAATGGTAGGCATGCACCAATAGGCTAATCCCTTCTCTCCATCTAAAAGCCTACCTTTTGTTGAGGATAAAAGATTCATTTGGGGCATAATCCATTCAAGCATGTTCCCTCAAAGTGGATAATTTCTATTGCGAGGTTACTCACGTTTAGGAAGTGGTTCCCTTCTTGGTCTTAGTCCCGTTTCACAACTGAATACAACAAACTAACCTTTTCCTTTTGGTTTTATCATTTATCGTAATCATTTCCTTTCTTGCTTTTGCACTTTTACTTGTAACGTGTTTCTTATTGCTATATCATTCTTTCTTCTTATGGATTCCTCATTTATTTCATCTAACGGGAAGCATATTGCCTTTTTATTGTCATATTGTACTTGTTTGCCATAACTCTTCTATAATAGTTTCACCTGCCATGGACATGTGACCAAAGTTTCAACAAAAAAGGGCATAGTTTGCACACAAGCCGGCTCAAGGTGAGTTGCAATTGGATCGGTCCCAACTCTCCTATCCAGAACACTTGGGTCTTAGTACAGTAGGAGGTAGTCCAACCCAGAATCACAAAAGGCCCACCACATGCAACAAATATTTTGTTGCAATAAATTATAGCAACAATATTTTTTGTGCAATAAGTTTTTTGTTGCTTTGTGCAAATCCTTATACTTAAACACGATCAGAGAAGAATCCACATGTACATCAATGGAATGTCTCCTCCAAAATATTTTTAATACAATGAAAATGAGGCGAAGAAAGAGTAGAACGCCAAAAATCCAAGCAACCTTTCTTGAATTTTTGGTTTTACTTCTACTTCTCATTTCATCAAATGCTGAGATATGAAGATGAATATCTCCAACTAACTCATTATCAGATAAAGGTGATCGGAGATGCACAAATTTTCCTTTGTAAATTAAATTTCCATTATTGTAAGAGTAAGCTCCACAGTAATAGTCACTTACACAATTTAATATGCATTCTTCAATGGTTTTGATAGCTAGATGTCGTTGTGCTCTTGCAAAGCGCATAATGGATATCATGAGAAAGTTGTCACGTGAGCACTGAAAAAGGTTTCTTCTCTCATACCCACTTGTGTAGAAGGATAAGTTCCAATTTTTTGGATCCTTTGATTTAAATCCTTCAAGGCGATCACAAAGAGAAACATTCCGCTCATTGCAGATGCCATTGTCCTCGAAAATACCCACAAAATCACAAATTTGCATAAGTGTCTTCCAAATTGTCTTCCAAATCGAGTTCCAATGGTGTAAATACCCATCCCATACTAAGAGAATGAGTTACAAAGTGATATTCAAAACAAATTTTGCAAATTTGTATGGGGGAACAATGACCTATATAAAATAGCTTTGATTCTCCTTGGAAACATATGACATGTTTATGTACTTGATGCTTGGATCTTTCTTAGACAGAGACATACCATACTTACTATGATACGCAGCCATGTGTTAGTAGTCCTTCTTATAACATTGCACCAAGTTACCTATTCCATTTTTTTCTACTTCTAATTTAGTAGAAAACACTTAGTAAAATGGATTATCTAAACTTCCTTATGAAATTAAAAAATTAAAATCATATGTTTCATTGGTAAGGGGATTGAAACCCTGGAAATTCCTAGCCTCTGGAAACCATGTATCAGATAAATTGTTGAAAGACTCCCATTTTATAAAACCATCAAATGTGCTTCTTGTGACAAAATTTTCTTTATCAAGAAGCACTAGTACCAAATTAGAAGAGTAAGTTGTCACTGTAACTGAAAAAAGGGGAAAACTCCCATTTTTGTTTAAATCCAACTAACACTTCTTAAAAAATTCAAGTATTGGATTGGAGTAGAGTGGACTCACCCTTGTTGCCCAAATTATCGTAAAGTCTAATACCATTTTATAGCTATACCATCTGCCAAGAACATAGTTAGGAGACTTACCATGTTTAAAGATTTGTTGCAATAAGTTTCCAAAGGTACTTTATTGCAACAAAAAATATTGTTGCGTAACCTATCGCAACAAACATTTTGTTGTGTAACCTATCACAACAAATATTTTGTTGCGACAAATTATAGCAACAATATTTTTTGTTGCAATAATTGCAAAAAAAATTTTGTTGCAATAGTTATTGCCCGTGACTTTATTGCAATAGTGAGCAACAAAATTTTTTCTTTGCAATAGAAATTTATTGCAACATGCTATAAGGCTTTTTTTATTGGTAGTGTCTTATAATAACAAACATTATTGTCTGAGTTATATCATATTTTTTCTTGTGAGACATATAGTAAGCCAATGTAATACATTACCAAAGATCCTTTTTTTGGGGGGGGGGGGGGGAGTTCAACTAAAGAAAAGGCCCACAAAGAATGAATTCATATTTTTATTCATCGTTTTGATTTTCAACATTAATATTAGAGTACATGATTTAGTATTTCTCATTGTACATACGCATCTTAATATTTTATTGATTAACATGAATATGAGCCCAAAGCTAAAATGCCATATCTCCCAATTTATGATAAAGGAAGCATTGCAATGGTCTAAACAATAAGATTTATCCTTTACTACTCAAGGGGCCAAGTTGGTACAAGGTTGTGGGGTGGGGTGGTTGGCTAGGTATGGGTAGCTAATTCTAAAGAGGACTGCAATCCATGGTTATTGCTAATAGACTTTTAAGTGGCACACAAAACAATATATCACACGTATGAATGAATGAGCAAGAAAAACATGATATATTAGTGATAAGGGTATTTTTGGCATGACACAACAAAAGAAGCTGACGCCCCTCAGGACTCGACATGTTCGTATTAGCAGACATGGCGAAGGCGACAGTTCCACATAGCAGACAGCCCTACGATGTTTAGCGAGCGTCTACATGAAGCTGATAGAAGGTCTTGGACAAGGCTAGTGACTGACGAGGTCAAGAGCCCGACGAGTCCAGTGTGACTTGGCGTGATCCCCATGAATGACTATACATGGAAATAGCTTGTGTCCCACAATGAACCCCAATCAAAGGAAACCCTACAAGGAAAGGATCCCACAAAATACGTGTATTAAATAAGAATCTTCCCTACAAGGAAAGACCATCTCCACCAAGGAACAAATGTCAGCTCTACGCTACTATAAAAACCTCAAAACCTTCACAAACCAAGGTACGCATAATTTACTTCAGATCTGGCACTCTAGACTTGTGAAAGTTCTCTAACTTAACCTTCAGAAGGTATTTGGCCTGTACCACATCGGGGTTTTCTGTAAGGTCTTCTTCTTCTTTGTTTAGCAGGTTTTGCTTAGAGCACGTGAGGACTGTGCGACTTACTGATAATTTTTTGGCATCATCAGTTGGCGCCATCTGTGGGAAACGCATAGCAACAACTTCGTTGTAGTAGAAGCTATACTACCACTTCTCGGACAAAGAGTTGCATGGCACTCACTTGCTCGATGGCTACCACCAACAACCAAGGAGGCAAACCACGCACTACCACCCTTGAAAGACAGGTACAGACTATTGCTGCAGTCGTGGAATGCCTTACCAAGCAAAACCACGACTTGGATGAACAACTACGCCAAAGGAACATAAAACCCAACAATCATGGGGACGAGCAAGAGGGTACCAGCGCTGAAAGAGAAAACCAAGGACCCAAAGGTAGTAACGCCCCAAGTAAACAAGAACGGCAAGATACCATCCGACCATCCATAGCAGATACAGCTCCACCATACATGGTTGCTGAGATGCAAATGATGAAGGAAAGGATGGATTTCATGATGAATGCCCTCAAAGGACAGGTATCAAGTGACCTTAACGTGCTGGTCTATCAGACGGACTCACCCTTTACTACACCTGTCACTTTATTCCCCCTTTCGCCGCTGCATGCCACAAGTTGAAGCCTACGATGGGTCTAAGGATCCCTTAGACCACCTAGAGTCATTCAAAACCCTCATGCATTTGCAAGGCGTGGGGGACGAGACCATGTGCCGAGCTTTCCTAACCACACTAAAGGGCCCTACAAGGGTATAGTTCAGTAGGTTGACGTCGAATTCCATCATCACCTTCAAGGAGCTGAGCGCATAGTTTGCCTCGCACTTCATCGAGGGGAACAGGTACAAGAAGTCCACTGCATGCCAGATGAGCATCAAGCAATGGGAGCATGAGACGCTGAGGTCTTACACAACCAATTTCAACAAAGAAGCCCTCTCAATTGATGAAGCTGATGACAAGATACTTGTTGCTACGTTCACTAATGGATTACGAAAAGGGAAGTTTTTGTTCTCCCTATACAAAAATGACCAGAAGACTATGTCAGATGTGCTTTATTAAGTTACTAAGTATATGAATGCAGAAGACGCGCTACTAGCCCGGGAGGAAAGGCAAGAAGATGCACGACAAGACAGGGGACAAAAGACGACCAGAACCGAAGACCGAAGGGAGGATAGGCATTCCAAACCCCCTATTAGAAGGTTCACAAACTTCACCGCTCTAACTGCCCCAATCGACCAGGTCCTAATGCAAATCATGAACAATACAACCTTAACATGGCCTGGCAAGTTGAAGGGAGATCCTAGTAAGACGTCCCGAGACAAGTACTGCTAATTTTCATAGGGATCATGGTCACAACACGGTTGAATGCTATGACTTGAAGTAGCAGATTGAAGCTCTCATCAGACAAGGAAAGCTACAGCGATTTGTCAGCAAGGAAAGGGTGGACCCACCACAGGAACATGCTGTTAAAAGGTATAATGACGCCCCAAGCCACCCTTGGGAGACATAAGAATGATCATGGGGGGAACCATAGCTTCCAGTTTGTCTAGGAAGGCGCATAAGACTTACCTAAGAATGGTTCAGAAAATCCAGCTGATGGGTTTCATTCCAAAGATGGCACGGGTCGACAACCCCATAATTGGATTCTCAGAGGATGATGCTTGACGTCTCCACCACCCACACGACGATGCACTCGTCGTTAGCATACGGGTAGAGGACTATAACACTTATTAGGTCCTAGTTGATAATGGGAGCTCTGCGGATATTCTTTACTACCCAGAATTCCAATAGATGAGGATCGAAAGAGCAACTCATACCAACCAATGTGCCACTAGTCGGGTTCGGAGGAACGAGAGTATACCCCCTCGGTGTAGTCACACTGGCAATGATGATCGATGATTACCTTCAGCAAATCACCAAAGATGTTACATTCCTTGTCGTTGACTGCTCGTCTGCTTACAACGCCATACTAGGCCGGCCTACCCTCAACTTGTGGAAGGCCATGACTTCAACCTATCACCTGATGATCAAATTCTCTTCTGAGTACGGAGTAGGAGAGGTGCATGGGGACCAAGTGGTTGCGCGTGAGTGCTACGTAGCGATGTTGGAGATGGACGACCATTTTCAGACCATGAACATAAAAGAACAGCGAACAATTGTAGAGCCCGTTAAAGGATTGGAGGAGATACTTCTTGATAATTCCAGGCCTAAGCGAGTGACTAGGATTGGCACCCTTGCCAGTCTGCCAGTCCGTCAAGCGCTCACGACATTCCTACGAGAAAACCTGGATATCTTTGCCTAGAGCCATGAAGACATGTCCGAGATTGACCCTTCGATCATGGTGCACAGGTTAAATGTATCGCCTTACTTTCCCCCTATCCGTCAGAAGAAGCGAATATTTGTCCAGGAGCGAAACGGGACTATAGTGGAAGAAGTCTGCAAATTACAAGATGCAGAATTCATTAGGGAGATGTACTATCCTGATTGGCTGGCCAATGTAGGGATGGATAAGAAAACCAACAGAAAATAGAGGATGTATGTAGACTTCATGGACTTAAATAAGGCGTGCCCCAAAGATAGCTATCCCCTCCCACGGGTTGACGTCTTGGTAGATTCAATAGTAAGATACCAGCTATTGAGCTTCATGGATGCATTTCTAGTTACAACCAAATCAAATTGGACGAAGCTGATCAGGAGAAAACTTCGTTCGTCACCAGCCAAAGCCTCTTCTACTATAAAGTGATGCTGTTCGGCCTCAAGAACGTGGGCGCAACGTACCAGAGGCTCATGAACAAAATGTTTGCACATTAGAATGGAAGAAATGTCCAAGTTTACTTGGATGACATGCTACTTAGAAGCCGAAGGGAAGGTGAACATTTGGATGACCTCAAGGAGACCTTTGATACCATCTACTCCTACAACATGAAGCTCAATCCAAACAAATGCGCATTTGGGGTGACGGCCGAAAAATTCCTAGGGTTCATGGTGTCTCAAAGAGGTATTGAAGTTAACCTAGACAAGATCTGGGCCATAATGGAAATGGTGTCACCAAGGAACATAAAAGCCGTACAAAGCCTCAACGGCAAGGTAGCTACACTAAACAAATTCGTATGAAGGGCAACAGACAAGTGCCTGCCTTTCTTCTACACGTTGAAGAAGTCCTTCGAGTGGACGGCCGAATGTTAATAAGTTTTGGATGATCTAAAAGCATACCTCTCTTCCCCACCACTGCTAAGTCCTTCCAAACAAGGGGAAGAGCTATTTCTACATCTGACCATCTCCCTGGTTGCTGTTAGTGTGGCCTTGGTCTGAGAAGAAGACAGAGTACAGAAGCCCGTATACTACACTATTTGAGCACTTTGAGGTGCAGAGGAAAGGAACCCAGCAATGGAGAAGCTCGCCTTCACTTTAGTTACCGCAGACCGCAAACTCAAGCCATACTTCCAGGCCTACATTGTGGTCGTTCTGACGAACAAACCTCTATGGCAAGCAATAAGTAATCCTAAAGCTGTTGGATAGATGGTGTTATAGCCAATCAAATTAAGCAATTCAACATACAATACCTGCATACTACCATAAAAGGATAGGCGGTCGCTGACTTCATAGCGGAGTTCACCAACATAGAAGGCCATAGGGCAGTAGAATATTCTCAATGGAGTGTCCACATTGACGGATCGTCTAACAGGCAGGCTGGCGAAGCAAGTATAGTGCTACATTCCTCAGAAGGGGACGAGATCAAATGCATGGTTCGTCTTGACTTCCTTATGACCAACAATGAAGTAGAGTAAGAGGCTCTAGTGGTAGGACTAGATCTCGCCAAAATGGCAGGAGCCGCAAGTGTGGTTGTGTATCGTGACTCTCAAGTGGTCACAAGTCAGGTGAATGTAAAGGGGAAAGGATGAAGGGATACCTGGAGCAGGTAAGGAAGGGACTGGCCAACTTTCAAGCCAAGTTTGTCTAAATCCCAAGGGAAGAGAATGAGCAAGCTGATCGTCTTTCTAAAGCTGCATCAGCAGCACACATGCTCATCTCCAGTAAGGTACCTTCTTTTGTTCAGCTTTTACCTTTGATAGATGGCAAGGAAGTGCAAGAAATAGACTCGGGAAATAGCTGGACCACACCGATAGTCTCTTATTTGAAAGATGGCGCACTACCTGACAGTAAGGAAGTTGCAAGAAAGTTGAAGGTTCCAGCACCACGATTCATCTTGATATAAACGTCTTGTACAAGAGAGGCTTCTTCTACCTGTACCTAAGATGCTTAAGCCCTGAGGAAGTAGATTATGTCATGAGAGAAGTCCATGAAGGGATCTGCAGGAACCATTCAGGGTCATGATCATTGGTGCATAAGCTGATTCGAGCAGGATACTATTGTCCTACCATGCAGAAGGATGCCCAAGCCTATGTCAAAGCCTGCGACAAGTGTCAAAGGTTTAGCAACATCATTAGACAGCCAGTAGAAGAGCTCACTTCAATGACGGCTTCGTGGCCTTTTGCTCAATGGGGGTTGGACATTATGGGCCTATTCCCAATAGCAATAAGATAACTGAAGTTCTTAGTGTTTGGCATAGATTACTTTACCAAATGGGTGGACGTTGAAGCCCTGGCCACTATCACAGAGAAGAACGTACAACGCTTCTTCTGGAGAAATATCACCTGTAGGTATGGGATCCCTAGGGTCTTGGTCTCAGATAATGGAAAGCAGTTCGACAACAACTCATTCAGGAATTTTTGTTCACAATCGGGGATCAAGAATCACTTCTCCTCCCCCATCCACCCTTAGGCCAACAAACAAGTCGAGGTCATGAACCGATCCTTACTCAAAATCATCAAGACTCGACTTAAGGGGGCAAAGGGTATATGGTTAGAAGAGCTGCCAAGCATACTATGGGCGTATAGGACTACAGCCAAAACTCCTACAAGAGAGACGCCGTTTCACCTAGTATACGGGAGCGAGGCTATTATCCCAGCTAAGGTGGAACTCACAAGCTACAGGGTAGAGAACCATGATGAAAGCAGGAATGATGAAGCCATGCGCCTATAGCTTGATTAGGTAGATGAGGTCAGCAAAAGCTGAACAGAGGCTAGTACGATACCAGGCACCTGAAGAGATACTAGTAGTAGACGACAGCACGAGCAACACCACTCCTCATTTCCAGTTTACTTCTTTTTAGCTAATCTTTACTATCTACAGTACTTTCTAAGCCCAAAGGGCAGCTTTTTATTCCTTTCAAGATTTTTTTTGTTACTTATGCACGTATTTATCACAATAAGAGGAGTTATTAGATATGACATGTGTATGAATACGTCTCTACAAAACTACATCTAATATTAAGTCAATAAGTGGATGGATTCATCTCGAGGGATGCCTTCAAATTATTAATTCCATAAGTGGATGGATTCATCCTGAGGAATGCCTTCAAATTATTAAGTCCACAAGTGGATGGGTTCATCTCAAGGGATGCCTTAAAATTTTCAAGTCCTGAGATGGACAAGTTCATTATCAAGTCCATAAGTGGACGGGTTCATCATAAGGGATGTCATTAAATTATTAAGTCCATAAGTGGATGGATTCATCCCGAGGGATGCCTTCAAATTAACAATTCCATAAGTGGATGGGTTCATCATAAGGGACTCCATTAAATCATTAAGTCCATAAGTGGACGGATTCATCTTGAGGGATGCCTTCAAATTAACAGGTCCATAAGTGGACGGGTTCATCATAAGGAATGCCATTAAATTATTAAGTCCACGAGTGGACAGGTTCATCCTAAGGGATGCCTTAAAATTACCAAGTTCTGAAATGGACGAGTGCATTATTAAGTCCATAAGTGGACGGGCTCATCCTAAAGGATGCCTTAAAATTATCAGGCCCTGTGAGTGGACGAGCTCATTATCAAACCCATAAGAGGACAGATTCACTAACCGAGTCCTCAAGGGGACGGGTATACCCAATTGGACGGGTTCGTCCCCTGAAATTTTCACCCAGTCCTCAAGGGTTGGGCATGCCCAAGTGGACGAGTTCATCCCCAAAAATTTTTACCAAGTCCTCAAGGGGACGGGCACGCCCAAGTGGATGGGTTCACCTCGAAAATTCACGAAGTCCTCAAGGGGAAAGGTGCACCCCAACATGTCCCAAGGCGGACAGATAAACATATATCTCAAGATAAGAGACCAATACATGGCAAAAAAGTATACTTAAAATAACGACTAAAAGCGATGGATGTAATAACAAAATATTAAATAAAGGAAAAGTGTTTACAACAAAGCCCAAAAACAAGAGGGCACCTGCTATTGTTTGAAAATTAGACAGGGTACATAAAAAGTTAAAAATTAAAGAAACTAAGCTAGAGAGGGATCTTGAACAGACAGGTTCCGGACATCCTTAGCAGACGAGTCTTCAACAGGTGGGACCAAGGGAGCAACGACGCCATCAGGAACAGGTTGAGCAATGACCACACCTTCGTCTTTATGAATTTGCTCCTCTGCATGAGTGGAATCATCCGACCCCTCATCAATGGTGTCACCACCCGAAGGAGTTGGCAGTACTGGGTCGTCCATGGAGATCCTGGACAGGTTAAGGTTTGGATAGACGGACCTAACTTGCTTCAAGCAATCGTCAAACCCATCGCTGTAGTAGACAGCGCATGCATCAATAAAAGACCGAGAAGCCTTGAACTCTGCCACGGTGTTGGCTTTGGCCTCCTTTGTCTGCTCACGAAAGGTCGTTAGCTCCGTCTCCAAACCTGCCTTAGCCTTCTGCGCTTCCTTTCGGAGATGGGATTCCTCCTTCAGCTTCTCCTTGATAGTCGTTAGCTCCTCGTTAAGGGTATGGATGGCCTTCTTGTACTGAGCCTACTCCTTGATCTTAATCTCCTAGCGCTTCCTGAATCGACGGATTACCCCTCTTGGGCGATGCGCATATCTTGAAGCACATTCATGCACACCAACGCCTAAAACTAAAACAATCATTAGAAAAAGAATAAACAAAAGAGTTAAACAAAGTCTAAGGAAAGAAGCATACCCTAGACAGATCGAAGAGACTCGACGCCCCTAAGTCCTCAAACGTTTGCTCAGCACAAGGGTCCAAATCCGTCTTTTTAATGATTGATTCAACCATCTCGATGGCATGATCCTTGTGCGTAAGTAGACGACAGAAGGCTCCCAGAGCAACGGGACCCTTCACCGTTATTAACCCTTTGTTGGCTTCATGACTTGGTTTAGGGGGAGACGACTGCTTATCAACAACAGGAGTGCTGGTCCTTTCTTGTTCGGATGGTTGGCCTTCCCTTTGTTCTTCTGTTTGGACTCCCCTTGACGACGACCTTGGAAGCTGCTGTTGAGGCCCCCTTTTACTGTTGCTATTTACGCGCTGTAGCTGATTGCCTCACCAAAGCCCTCTGCCTCCCAGCTTCCATTTATGCAAAGGACAAAGAACTAACGTTAGTAAGGTAGGCGTTAATACAAGTAAGAACAGATGGAAAGAAGTGAGAATTTATGCCGACAGGAGTAAGCATTCGACCTACGAGTTGCGAGGGTAGGCTCAGGACCTCCATAGTAGGCATGAAGTGTGTCTAAAGTGACGACGTCCTTCTACTTCCGTTCACCAAAGGGGATCTCTAGCACATGATGGAAAAAAGCCTCCTGCTCATTAGTTATTTGTGGACGGATGCTAGTTGAAACAAAAAAAGCAACGGACGGCGTTAAATATACAACAAATGGATGAATAAAGGAAAGAATACTAATAGTACTAAACCTGAATCTCTCACAAGACCCTAATGTGGCGTTTGGTACGGGGTAATGTTTTAGGATTCCAGGAATGTTTAAAGATTCTCATGTTTGGTTGCAAATCATGCTAGGGAATCAGATGCCAGAGGAATCTGGATTCCCCCCTTAAACCCCTCTCATTAGGAATGTGGATTTTCTTTAAAACAGATGGGAATCCAGATTCCCAAGCTTAAAGGAACTTGTATTTTTTATAAATTGACAATTTTAACCCCTTTTCCTTATCATTTAAGCAATTAAGATAAAATATAAAACAACTCATCAATATCTTTGTTCTTGTCTTTATATTTTTCTGCCAAAATAATATAAACAGGATAGACAATTATGTTGATATTTTCTTTAACAAATTTTTATTTAGGTTTCATGTGTGGAAAAAAAAAAGTTGTCAAGTTGTTTTGTTATGGATTAAACTCTTTTAAAAATAATTATTAAGAATAAAAACATTTAAAAATTCAAATAGTTATTTTTGTAATGTATTTGTCATTTTGAACTATTAGACTATAATTTTAATGAATTTGTCATAATTAATAGTTTATATATGGTTTTTCATTATTTATTTAGATGAATATTTTTTTAAGGACTTGGTAGTTCACATTCAAATCTAAGGATAGAATGAGAAAAATAAATAATTCATTTAAGATTCCTAGGAATAAACTAAATATTACCATCTCACATTTCCAATGAAATCAAACATAGGAATAATTACATTCCTAGGAATCTAGATGCCAGGAGTAATGTGGATTCCCCTATACCAAACGCCACACAAGTGTTGTCAAAACCATGAGGCATAGTGTCCCACTCCTCTTGACGGCACACCTAGTCCATCCATTGGACAAAGAAGTACCTATTCTTGCAATTCCTATTTGAGTTAGGCATGTCCAACACCAGCCTGAGCGACATCTTCCTTACTACAAAGTGGTAAATCCCCTGGGACGAGGAGATGTGTTATGGCCTATAGTAGTAAAAGAACTCGTCGAGAGTAAGTTGACAGCTTCCACCACTAAGACGACCCCAAAGTACTTTTGCTCCTATAAATATCCTCCAAGAATTGGGAGCTATCTGACTGATGGACAAACCTAAATAATTAGCGAGCTGACGGTGCAGTTCCGTCAGTGGCAGTCTCAATCCCGTTGCAAACATGGCGTCATACATGCCAACGTCCGCGGTCTTCCTAGAATAGCAACGTTCAAACTACCTGGGCAGACGGATGGGGATATTCTCGAGGATTTGATAATGATCCCAAAGCTCCTTGAATATTTTGGTCGTCATCTTCAGGTAAAAGTCTTTGACGGTCCAAATCGCCAGAAGAATGAAGGGACGGGTTCCATTGTCCTCTTGACTTCCTGAACCTCCCTTAGAGGATGTTCCCCTTATCATCCTCACCCTTGTCCTTATCACCCTCTTCTTCCTCCTCTTCCATTCCATTCCATCCCCTTCTCCCTCTTCATATTCATCCTTATCTCCCCCATCCTCTTCCTTGTTCTCATCACTCAAGGACTGGGTAGACGGCTTCCTTTTTAGGGATCTAGGGGAATCTTCCTCAGGATGACACCTTGATGGAAAGACTTCATCGTAGCCTACACCCTCACGAACTGACGATGACAGTTCACTCATCACTTCCTTATTTAACATCTATCCACCTACAAGCGACAGAGGTATTATCTAAGAACTTATCTTGATGAGGTCTCAAAACAAAAGGAGGGACAGGATGCAAAGATATAAATCAAGACAGGGAGAAGAAAACTTACAATAATAAGCGGACGGGTTGAAAGCAACGACCCCTTCAGAGGCTGATGATAGTAAGGCGATGGTGACGCAGGTGATGGGATGACAGCTCTCTATCTCTCTCTCTCTCTCATGGTTTGCGAAGATGAAATAAGGAAAAATAGGAGCAAGTTGTTCAGAAAACAAAGCGACGCTTTCATTCAGAAATAAGGCTAACCAGCTTGTGCCATGTGTTCTAGCATTTAATAAAAGCTACTCAAGAGCCATTAATGATACCCTTTTTTCCAAAAAATAAATAATAAAAAAAGCTACAGGTTGCACTCCATGACTCGTCAGCTAAAGCCGACAGAACCATGAAGTAGGGGGCAACTGATAAGGGTATTTTTGGCATGACACCACAAAAGAAGCTGACGCCCCTCAGGACCTGACGGGTTCGTATTAGCAGACGGGACGAAGGCGATGATTCCACATAGCAGACGACCTTACGACGTCTAGCGAGCATCTACATGAAGTTAACGAGAGGTCTTGGACAAGGATAGTGACTGACGAGGTAAGGAGGCCGACGGGTCTAGCGTGACTTGGCGTGATCCCCACGAATGACTATACATGAAAATAGCTTGTGTCCCACGATGAACCCCAATCAAAGGAAACCCTACAAGGAAAGAATCCCACAAAATACGTGTATTAGATAAGGATCTTCCCTTCATGGAAAGACCCTCTCCGCCAAGGAACAAATATCAGCTCTACGCTACTATAAAAACTCCAAAGCCCTCCCAAACCTAGGTATGCGTAATTTACCTCAGCTCTGACACTCTAGAGTTGTGGATGTTTTCTAACTTAACCTTCGAAGGGTATTTGGCAAGTATCACACCGGTACTCTCTGTAAGGTCTTCTTCTTCTTTGATTCGCAGGTTTTGCCTAAAGCACGTAAGGACTATGCGACATATTGACGATTCTTTAGTTTCATCAATTGGGAAAATTTGTTGGGTAGTGCACCCTGTTATGCACACACTGTTATAGACCCAACTTTTAAACTGAATTTGTGTCTTTAACTCGCAATTTCAATTAAAAAATTGTATAATATTGCACCCTGTTATGCACCCTGTTATGCACACACTGTTATAGACCCAACTTTTAAACTGAATTTGTGTCTTTAACTCGCAATTTCAATTAAAAAATTGTATAATATTGTGTGTAATAGGATGATTGTAACATTTTTTATCCAAATCTATTAACAACCAAGTGCAAACATATGACATGAACAACCAAGTGCAATCTTTTTTTTTTCTCCTAGTTACAACCGAAGAAAAATCACATGGCCTTGATTTCTAGTTCCACACCTTTTTTGGTCCCTATATTTTGGTTATATTTTCAATTTGGTCTTCTAGTTTTCCCAAATTTTATTTTGGTCTTTATATTTTTAGACTTGCTGTTATTTTAGTCCATGTTGACATCTCACTTATAGAAACACTATCTTTAAACACGAAGTGCAGTCTATTAGTCACTTAGGTGCTTTCCATAGGTGGGATGATGTCAAGAACCAAAATGACAAAAAATTTAAAAATATAGGACCAAAATGAAAATTATGAAAATTGGAGGACCAAATTGCAAAAATAAGACCAAATTATAGGGACAAAAAAAATTATTTTTGTATTCTAAAAAGGTAAAAAATTACATGGACAAACATATATTACCGGTATTTTTGGCTCCAAGCAACTACGTAAAATTGGAGATGCACACCATTAAGAAAATTTCTTGCCCATTACATATTGTCAATGAGATTCTTGGAGCTTCAACTCTCTAGCTCACTTGCGAGTAAGTCAGGGTTTTTGGAATGGTTATAACAAAGAATAATTAGGATATTTAGAGCTTTTAGGCTAATTTTGTAAATAAAATTCCTAAAAATCCTATCAATCTATTTAAAAATGAGTGGATTGAATTTTAACCCATTATCAACATTTGAAATGAAATTTTATTTCAGTTTTAAAACCAAGACTTTATATATATATATATATATATATATATATATATATATATATATATATATATATATAACTTTTTTATGGAAAACATCTAGAATTATAACCCCTCAACAATATGATCACATGTCCCTAAATATATTTCATAGAAAAGATATGTGAAAAATTAAAGAAAATTATGTTATCACAAGGCTTTCAAACGCATTCAAGCAATTGATACCAATTGAAACATAGAAATCATAAATTTGCATTGCTTACTTGCGGAAAGTACAAATGGAATGGCTAATCATTCATTGTATGAAGTTTTTAAGACCTCACTAATCAGCCTTAAACTTTTTAGTTCATAATGAATGAAGTGAATCCCCGGATGAAGTGAAAATCTCCCCTCCCTTTTACTAAACCATGGGGAGGCCCGAGTAATTTACCAAGCAAATTTGGTTGTCGTGACCCATTATCAACATTTAAAATGAAAATTTACTTCAGTTTTAAAATCAAGACTTTATTATTATTATATATATATATATATATAATTTTTTAATGGAAAACATCAAGAATTATAATCCCTCAACAATCACATGTCCCTAAATATATTTCCTAGAAAAGATATGTGAAACATTAAAAAAAATTATAATATCATGTGTTATAGATTATGTAGTAAAGATATAATGGTTGAGCCAAGTAATTATTTTCTTTTAGTGATGACAAGTGTTTACCCTCATGATAGTTATTTAGATTTAATAAAATAAATTAATTATTAAGATTTTTTTAATTAAATAATATTTGCGAGAGTCCAAAACTAGCACCATGGGATGGGATAGCTAGGTGTTGATTGACACAATTAAGTTATATAAGTTGGGAGATGGATAATCCACAATGGGAGGTTAGAACAGGAATGTGAGCTGAATAATATATGTCTTATTTATATGGAATGATTTTATATAACTCTTGTTGATGATACAAACATCCAAAAGCATCCTATTGAGTATTATGAGCCTTCAGCATTAAGGGAGATCGGGGAAGCTATCAGACCTGTTCTTAGGATTGATGCTCACACGGTGGCAGAATCTCGGGGCAGGTTTGCGAGGCTGTGCGTCCAAGTAAACTTTAATGAGCCTATTATCAAACTTCTGAAAATGGGAGGGATAGACCAGTCAGTTCAATATGAGGGGATTCACTCTTTATGTTTCTCTTGTGGTCATGTGGGTCATAAGGTGGATTATTGCCCTTACGAAATCAACACTCTGACGACGGGTGGAGCAGAGAAGGAGGTGGGAAAAAGCCATGAAGCAGTAGGATAAAAACCATCAGAGGAAGCACGTGATGCTTTTGGACCATGGGTGCTTGTTTCACAAAACGGCAACCCAATAAAAAACTAGCGAAAGACAAGGTCCAACCTTCCCCTTTAGGGCCTCCTAACCGAAGCCCAAGCAGCTAGGCTGTTCCTAGCCTTTCCAAACCTACTATGGGCTCAGTTAAATTTGGTGAAAATTTTTTTGGGGGAAATCAAAAGCCCATTTTTAATTCAGAGTTTAGTGTGAAGCGGACAGATCACTCTGCTGAGCCTAAGACCTCGAGCAAGCTTACTCCTGGAGTGAAAATGATGGGAGTGAAAGGCAGTAAGGCTTGAAGTTTACTAAAAATAGGAAGATATTTTGTGAAGCTTTCTGGGAGAATAGAAACAAGCAAAAAGTCTACTCCCTTTTGGAAAGAAGTGGTGGCCAACCCTTTTGGCACATCACTGGAGAGTGGTTTGAAGATGAGCTCGTTAAGCTCATCGGGTTCAGACTTGGATGATTTCAGAGAATTTAAATCTGGGGGATCAACTATTACCATGGAGAATGTGTCGAGATCATGCGCAAATGGGGAGGAGCTGAACATGGTGGATGGAGATGCCCAAGTATCTGATGGAGGGCTGGTTGGATCCACTGAAAGCATTTTGGCGATCATTTCAAATTGTCCTTTGAAGCGAATTAGGACGTGTGGGTACGGAGGATGAAGAGGCTCAAGCCGGTGATGAGCTCTCCCGCGAGCCAATGGAGACACCTGAAGTGCCTGATGAGATTATGCAACTTGAGGAAGGCGAGGCTGCTCCTAATTCCTCCTAATTGCTGGTACATTCCCTTTCTTTTTTTTTAAGTATGAATTTGCTTATTTGGAATTGTAGGGGTACTCTTAACCCCACATTTTGTAACAATGTTATTGAATTGGTTCGAATGTACTCCCCTGCTATTTTAATTTTAACTGAGACCAAAGCAAGTGGTGAGAGGGCAAAAAGGATTGCTGATAGGTTGCCATTTGATGGGGCAATATTTGACAACATAATTGGGTTAAGTGGTGGTTTATGGCCGTTGTGGGATAGTTCACAGGTGGATATAGATGAGCAGTCATCCACGGAACAGGAAATTCACGCTATGGTCACTCCTAAATACTCAAGCTCTTCATGGCTACTGTTTGCAATTTATGCCAATCCGAGACTTGCTGAAAGGCATTTGCTTTGGGAAAATTTGATGGCGGTCTTTGAGCTCCACTCCTTCCCTTGGGTGATTGCAGGGGACTATAATGAGGTTCTTATAGGGGAGGATAAGTATGGGGGTAGGCCTGTGAATATCAATCGTGCTCTCAGATTCCAGGATTGTCTTGATACTTGCAGAATGATTGACATTGGCTTCTCTGGGACTCGCTTTACCTAGTCCAATCATAGACCTCTAGCTCACCTCATCCAAGAGAGAATTGATAGGGTTTTTGTCAATGCGGAGTGGAATGGTCTTTTTCCTGATGCCTCAGTTCAACATCTTGAAAGGGCCTATTCCGACCACTACCCTATGTTGTTAAGCTTGGATCAAAACCAGGATATTAAGCTCCCTCTCCCCTTTTGTTTTCTGCCGATGTGGCTGTCCCATCCTGAATGCCCGACTGTTGTGAGAGGGGCTTGGTCTAGTCCTACAACCCTCTATGCTGCCTCTTTGAAGTTTGCAGATATAGCTAAGGTTTGGAACAAGAATATTTTTGGGAACCTGGTTCAGCGTAAGAAAAGAGTTCTAGCTAGATTGCGGGGGATTTAAACGGCTTTATCCATTAATCCTAATGATTTCCTCGTGGATATGGAGAAAAACTTACATGCGAAATTTCAGGAATTCTCCAAGCTTGAGGAGGAGTATTGGGCTATGAAATCCTGTATTACCTGGTTGGTGGAAGGAGATAGGAATACTGGTTTCTATCATACCTTGGCATTAGTCCGTTGAAGAAGAAATCGGATCACTTGTATGAAAGATAGAGCAGGTAACTGGATCAAGGGGGAGAGAGAGAGATAGCGAAGTTTATTAGAAATGGATATGCTGCATTATTTTCCTCTAGTCATAACTATGCTATCCGCTCTAACTGGGATCCGCCTTTTTGGCATAATTATCTTGCTGATTCAGAAGCTGAAAAGCTTAAACTTCCAGACTCTGACGAAGATATTAAGGCTGGTCTCTGGTCTCTTAAGGCTTTCAAGGCCCCAATGGCCTTCACGCGAGATTTTTCCATCGTTTCTGGTTGTTGGTGGGTGACTCAGTAAGAGATGAAGTGAAAAATATTTTTACCTCCGGGAAGATACCTGAGCACCTGAATCAGACGATCATCACCCTTATTCCCAAATGCAAGAACCCTGAAGCTTTCAATCACTATCGTCCAATTAGTTTATGCAACACAATTTATAAAATTGTCTCCAAGATTATTGTGGCAAGATTAAGACCTCTCCTCCTTGGCTTGGTTTCTCCCCTTCAGACCACCTTTGTGCCTGGTCGGAAAGGTGTTGACAACACAATTATTGTGCAAGAAATTATCCACTTCATGTCTAGGAAAATAGGGAGAGGTGGGAGTATGGCAATTAAGATTGATTTGAAAAAGCCTATGACCGGTTTGAGTGGAGTTTTATTAGAGATACCTTAACTCTTTTTAGATTCCCTAGCTGATTGATTGTGCTTATTATGAGCTCTGTGTCTTCGTCCTCCATTTCCATCCTTTTCAATGGAGGTGCCTTGGAGCCTTTTCTTCCGTCTAGAGGCATAAGGCAAGGGGATTCGCTTTCCCCATACCTTTTCATTTTATGTATGGAAGTTTTGGGTGCACTCATTTTAGACAAATGCGATGCCAAGCTTTGGAACTCAATCAAGGCCTCTCGGGGTGGCTTGGCTTTCTCTCATCTGTTCTTTGCAGATGACTTCCTATTGGTTGCAAGAGTTGATCGCAAGAATTGTGTGGCAATTAGAGAAGTGCTTGATTCTTTTTGCAGCTTATTAGGTCAGAAGGTTAGCCAAGAAAAATCCCAAGTCTTTTTTTCTCCTAATGTTCCATCTGATGCAAGAAGTGAGATGTGTGTTATTTTGGGGTTTTGGTCTACTCCTTCCCTCTGGAAATACCTGAGTTTTCCTATTAAACACTCGATAATGCCCCAAGATTTTGGTTTTATTGTTGAAAGGGTTCAAAGTAGACTTGTCGGTTGGAAAGTGAATTTGCTTTCCTTTGTAGGAAGACTTGTTTTGACCCAAGCCGTGACCACCACTATCCCTAATTATGCCATGCAATGTGTTGCACTCCCCATCAAGATTCTAAATAGTGTTGACAGGGTGAGCCGTAACTTCCTTTGGGGTTCCACAAAGAGCAAGAGAAAAATCCACTTAGTAAATTGGAAGAAAATTGCGAAGCCAAAGAGAGATGGTGGTCTAGGTATTCAAGCTGTGAAGCCGAAAAACATTGCCAATCTTGCTAAGCTGAATTGACACCTCCATTTTGAGCCATCCTATTTATGGGCCAAAGTGCTTTCCCATAAGTACCGCAACCCTATGAGGGCATTTAGTCCTCGCCCCTGCAGTAGGGCGTGTTCAACTACCTAGGCTGCTATTCGCAAAGTTGAGGCTGTGTTTAATAAAGGCTCTAAATGGATTGTTGGGAAGGATAGCTACCTGTCTCTCTGGTATGATAAATGGTTAGATAGAGGACCTCTTAGGGGGCTGATTGAGGGACCCCTAAATAAAGGGGAAGAGGCTATTACATTGAAGGATGTGGCGAGGTTTTCGGGTTGGGATTGGCAAGGCTGCTCTTTTTCCTTCCCCGCGAGGCTGCTTTCTAAAATCAAGGCCACGCCCATAACCTTCTCTGCTCAGAACTCTGATCGCATCACTAGGTTTTCTTCACCAAGTGGAAATTTTGACATGAAGGAAGCCTATAAATTGGCTGTTTTGGAAGTTGAAGGTATGTATAATAGCAACTTTGGTGGTGATTGGATCTGGAAGGTGCCTACAATTCTGAAAATTAAATGTTTTTTGTGGCAATGCCATCACAATAGTATCCTGGTCTGTTCCACTCTTGCTGCTAGAGGGATGCAGGTCACTCCTTTGTGTCACCTCTGTGAGGGAAGCACTGAATCAATTGTTCATGTGCTGCGAGATTGTCATGTTGCTCGAAATCTATGGAATTCTCATCTTCCTCCTATGTCTGCCTCTTTGTTTTTTGGTCTTCACTTAAATGACTGGCTTCATTTGAATTGCTGCAAGCTGAACAAACACGCTACTTCAGGCATCAGATGGGGAATTATTTTCTCCCTTGCTATTTGGACTCTTTGGCTGCATAGGAATGGTGTTTTGTTTCGAGCTGAGAGAGCTCAAAAAAATTTAGAACCTGAGATTATTTCCAAGGCTGTGGAGTTTGCATATATGGGCATTAATGTGAACCGGGCTTGCAATTGAAGAAACATCCAAGTCAGATGGTTGAAGCCTCCACTGAGTTGGTTTAAGCTTAATTCGAATGGATCATCGTTGGGTAATCTAGGCCAGGTTGGTGGTGGCAGGCTTATTCGCAGTGATAAGGGAGTGTGGATCAAAGGGTATGCGAGAAACATTAGTCTTACCACTAGTGTAGCTGCGGAATTGTGGGCTCTTTGTGATGGTCTTAGGTTGTGTTCATCCTTGAAGCTACATGTTGTGATCATTAAACTTGATGCTAAACTGATTGTGGATCTGCTGCAGAAAGACGATAGTCACCAAAATTGTATTGATGCTTTAGTTAGTGATTGCAAGTCCGAATTAAGGGCCATTCCTATGGTCCAAGTTCAACACAGCTATCATGATGCGAACAAATGCACCAATGCTCTTGCTAGAAGGGGGGCTTTGCTTTCCCAAGATTTTGTTGTTTTTTTAGACCCCCCAGTGGAAGTCTCCTTGTTACTTAGTCTAGATTCTGCTGGGGTGGCTTATGACCATTGTATTCCTGTTTTTTAGTTTTTAATGATAAAATCCTGCTTACCAAAAAAAAAAAAAAAGCAAATACAAGCTCTCTCTACTCTTTACCTTTTCTCTCTCAATTTCTAGATCCCTTTTATGTGTGCATCAAACCCTTATTTATACCCTTAAAGTCTTCTTCAATAGTGGGCTATCATAATGGGGATGAGGAGATACTTGTCCCATTAGGTGTCTCCTTCCCTCTTTTGATGATAAAAATGGATTTTTGGGACATAAACCTATTTAGGTCAATTATTCAATAATAAATGTGGTCAGTGATAGAGAGAAGCATCTAATTAATGCAAAGGTGATTGTTTCTCAATCATGGAGCCACCTTCTCAGGTTCTTCAAACATTTTTCATTGGGTTGTTCTTGTCTTTGCTAGCTTTGTAGGAAAACTCCTCAGTTGTGTCAGGGCCAAATGGCTGTATATTTCTAGGCATCTATTCGAGGAGGTGGGATAGTTTTCTACTGCTGTCCCTTAGTCCCTTTGTTGGACCTAGGTTCTCCCCTTGGACTTGGTTTGGGTCCATATCTCAACTTGCTCTTTTTTTTGGACAGGCTTATGACTTGTGGCCTGTTGAGCACAATTTGAGGTCAACCCCCCTACAATATTAAAATAGATTACTCTAGATATAAACTCTATTACCAATAGCTTACTCAATGTAAACTATATGATCTAAATTTCAAGAAATTTAAAATTTTATTTCAATTGAAGTTTTACTACCAAAAAATTCAAGTAATTTAAATAAAATTCAGTATTTATTCTAATTATTATCATTATACATGAATACATCATAATTTTATATTTTTATATTAAGCAACTACACACACTGTGCTTGCATCAAGTGTCTCAATATATGTATGCATTTACACATTTT